>NC_056732.1:392412093-392527093 GCF_019279795.1 Protopterus annectens | reverse complement strand
ATATATATATATATATATATATATATATATATATATACACATATATTTTTATTTATTTTTTATTTATTTTACATTTGTTGACCGGGCTAGTCTAACTGGATACATGTCCTTTTTCAGTAGAGGCCCGGGGAGAAAAGCTCCCACAATAAAGAGAAGTATCACAATACAATTATATAGAAGAAACTACATTAGTATAATAAGAAAACAAGAAAACACCTACATTTTCATGCTGATAATTTGACAATCATTTGTTGAGTAGCTAAACATGACATGGATACATGTAGAGGTAGTGAAATACTAGATAAAAAACTTGAGAGGAAGACGAGACTAAGGTGCTGTGAGACCTATAGGAATTAATCTGGGTTAGGACATGGGCATAACCAGTGAGACTTAAGAAATTCTCTGAGATTAGTTTTGAATAGATTGAGTGAAGTCATGAGCCTTAGGTTGTTGGGAAGGGAATTCCATTGCTTTCCAATGGAGTTAGCATAAAACATCACGCCCAGGTTATTAGATTTGATGGTTAATACCTGAATACTATTTGAGGATCGAAGGCAACTTAGGTTGGTGTAGGGGGTCAGTATTTTGCTAAGTGAGGGGATTTTATCTGGTTGATTGATTATTTTGAATGCTTCCGTGAGTTGGTTTAATTTTAGAAGATTGGGCAGTTCTAACCAGCCAAGTTTCTTGAGGTTGAGGCAATGGTGGGTACGATAGGGTGTGCCTGTTATGAATCTAGCAATATGATGATAGGTAGTAGAGAGGTTATTGAGCTCACGTTTATTGAGGAAGGAAAATATCGTAGAGGCATAAAGTAGGGTGGAAAGGAGATGAGTACGAGCAATGGTTAGTTTTGCATGAGGAGTAAGAAAGTTCTTAATTCTGTACATTGAGCCTAGTTTCTTGTTGACTGACTTAATGGTTTGACCGATGTGCATATCAAATTTAAGCTTGTGGTCAATAGTAACACCTAATAGTTTGGTATAGGAGACAGGCTCAATGATGGTGCCATTAATGGATTCCACAAAGAAGGTCCTAACATTAGCAGGTGGGGGTTCTTGTGCTAGGGGAGTGGATGACGTGAGGAAAAATAGAAGTAACTTGGTTTTTGTTGGATTTAGTATGAGTTTCAGGTCGGAGAACCATTTTTCAACTTTGGCAAAACATTGTTGGGTGGCTGCTTGGAGATTCTGGAGAGAAAGTTCAGAGCAGATCAGGGTAGAGTCATCTGCATATTGAATGCAGGTGGCTCTGGGGATGACTGTGTGAAGATCATTTATAAAAACGGAGAAAAGAAGGGGACCAAGTATGGAGCCCTGTGGAACTCCAATGGTGTTAGGGAGCAGGTGAGATAGACTATTTTGCCATTAAGACTGCTTGTTGCCTGCCAGAAAGGTAGTCCTTAAACCAGCTTAGAGCTAGGTTGTCAAGATGTAGGGTTTGCAGGGTGTGGAGCAGTAGCTGGTGGTTAACCATGCCGAAGGCTTTCGATAGGTCAAGAAAGAGAGCAGAGGATATTAATTTTTTGTTACTGTTGCTATTGACTGAGTCAACAAAGGAGAGGAGGGCAGTGGTTGTACTGTGATGGGGGCGAAAACCATGCTGGGTTTTAGACAGAAGATTATTGAGGGTGAGGTAGTGCAGGAGTTGTTTGTGAATACACCGTTCCATAATTTTAGCTATTGGAGACAGTATTGCGATGGGTCTATAGTTAGATGTTTCCGTGGAGGAGCCTCCCTTATGAAGTGAAATGATGTACGAAATTTTCCAAATGGGGGGGATGGCAGCCTCAGTTATGGTTCTGTTAATCAAGATTGATATGGGATAGGCAATGACATCAGGTGCTAATTGTAGGTATTCGGCTGGGAGACGATCGGCCGCTAGGGTGGACGGTTTCAGTTTTTTTAACAGGGTGCGAATATAGGAGGTAGATACTGGTTGTAGGTTAAAGGAGAGAGGAGGTGAGTCATTAGGAGGAGTAAAGGAGGAGGAAGAAGTAGGTAGATGATTGGCTAGGGACTGGATGGTCTCTGTAAAAAAAGTGTCAAAGGTATTGGCTATTTCTTCTGGATCTTTACCAGTGAGTTTCTCAGGGGTTGGGGTGGTAGATTTACCAGGATGGAGGAGGTTATTAAATCCAGCCCAGAACTTCTTTGGGTTGGTCTGGTGTTTATCCTGGAGGTGACAGAAGTACTGTTTTTTGTCTCGAGTAATGTCTGATTTCGTGGAGTTTCTAAGCTGTTGAAATTTAATGCGATCTAGGGGAGTTTTGGTGGCTCTCCATTTGTCCCATGCCTGGTCACAGAGTTTAATTTTTGCTTTGGTTTCTCTTGTTAGCCAGGGAGCTATACGGTCCTTGGTTCTAATTAGATTATTTGGGGCATGAGAGTCGAGAATGTTTAGGAATGTGTCATTGAAGTATGAGACGCTTTTGACTAGGGGTAGAGTACTTAGGATAGACCAATTGCAGGATTTTAGTTCCACTAGGAATAGTTCTGGGTTGAATTTCTTCCTATTTCTGACAAGTTTATATAAGGGCGGGTTGGTACAAGAAAGTTTGTGTTTTATAATGTAAGTGACAAGGTGGTCACTAAGGTCATTGGGGAGGGTACCAGTGGTATAGTTGTGCGTATCTTTATTGGTGAGAATCCAGTCAATGGTGCTCTCTTTTTGCTGAACATTACCAATTCTAGTTGGAGATGTAATGTTTTTGGAGAAACCATATAGATTGATTGGATGGGGATTTGTCTTGGCGGAGCAGTGGGACCAGTCAATATTAAAGTCCCCTAGCACTATGGTTTCTTGAGGGTAGTTGGTGGCTAACCAACTTAAAGTTTGTTCTAGGTTTTCAAGGTTCTTCCCTGGTGGAATATAGATTACTACAAGATTGATACATTTTTGGGTGTTTAGGCAAATCTTTAGGGCAATAAGTTCTATATTAGAGACCTGGGGAGGATGCAATGGGTTCATACTGATATTCAATCTGTTCTTAAACATTACAGCTAGATATATATATGTAACTACTATATATGTAACTACACATACACACACAGGGGTATGTCTAGGAAGATACATAGTCAGAGGGTGCACACCATACTGAACAGCTAGTATCCCTACAGTTGCAACCTCATCCAATGGGCAGTGTATGAGTCACCCATACAAATGACAATTGTTGCCTGAAACATATATCCACAGATAAGTGAAAGGATGTAACACAACACACAGGTTTGTATACATAAGAAAGGTTTATTTGTGTACTATTACAGTTGTATATGCCATTTCATATAGCTGATTATGCTTTGAAATACATATAAACAGAGTAACGCAACTCTCAAACAGATCATTTATTGCATTAATCCGAAAACATCACATCTGTTGGTGTCCACGCCAAGGCCTTCAAGTAGTATAACAGGAAAGACAGACTGGGCCACAGGATAACAAGCAATCAACAGTATGTAATGCAGATGTATAGCCCAGCGGCCTCTTCATGCAATCACTAGGGGGGAAAAGATCTAGGTTGACACAATGGCCGGTATCTGTTACATAACAATGCATAACTGAAATAATCCCAATCACACTGATGGCAATAAGCAGTAGGCCAGCAATGTTCACAAGGTGAAATGTATGGTAATGTACATCAGTATACTTTAAGGCAGCTTACTACTGGTATTCCTCATATGTTGTAACACCCTAGGATACTTATGGTGCATACTCCCCATGCACTGACTTACAGGGGCATATAACACTGTTACATACACTGACCTCTTGACTGCAGAGGTGCACACATGTGCTGTGCAGATGAAGCACACATATAACTGGTGCATATGTTCTGTACACCATTATTTATTGACATCATACCTGATAACAAGCCAGTCAAATAACAGACTGCTGGACATGTTGTGTGTAGTAGGGGTTGTTTCTGAGGACATTACTTGGACATTCCATGTTTATGTGTACAGTACTGTGGTCTATGTATGTAGGGCAGGGGTCTGCAACCTTAACTATCCAAAGATCCAGTCCTGACCCCTCACCCACCAAACTAAATTAATTGGGAGGCACAACAGCTATCTGACTCCAAAAATGGAGAAAGCAGAGCATATACAGTTTCATAAATAGTTATACTAGATATAAAATAACAAAGTGTATAACAACAATACCTAACATATGTCCATAATTGTGTTCCTGTGTTGGGATTGATTTTGTGTGTGTGTGTGTGTGTGTGTGTGTGTGTGTGTGTGTGTGTGTGTGTGTGTGTGTGTGTGTGTGTGTGTGTGTGTGCGTGTTGTGCTGTAGAGTGTCCATTAATCCTCAGAGGTACAGGGAACCACTACAGCAGGGTGGAAGAGACACATGTGGCTCCAGAGAGCAGGTTGCAGACCCCTGAGTTAGGATGATTGACAACAGTATGTGTATTGTGCTTATGAACCTTGGGCATTGTACAGACTGTTGTAGACGCCATTGTTCTCAGTCCTGTTCTATCTGATGTTACATGCTGCTCCAGTGTATGGTACCCTACTGGCTCACATGTCTGTAGGGCCAGACACACACGTGTCCCATACCACAGACAGCCATCGGACCACACTGTGCCATGACCAGTGTATGTAGGGTTAGTGTGTGAGTGGCACATATGAGGATGGTGTTTATCAGACAGTCATTACAGTGTCATATTAAGCTTGTGTATCATATGTGGCCGTGGCTGCGTTGACATTGGATGTGGGTATGCATTTTCTCACAGGTGTCTGCTACGCTGTGCTGTGGCCTGCGTGTTGAGCCGCTATAATCGCAGGTACATGTGTATTCCCCCATACAATATGTAGTCCAGTGTTGTGGCAGTCTGCCTGAAGTTTGGCCAGTGCTTTGTGACATGCCTAGCAGCCTACTGTAATTACCCAGTGTGCTGTTATGTCCAGTTATTTGCAAGAAATACTGCTGCCAGGCCAGCATAACTGTTATATATTTCTGACAAAGCAGCGGTATGCTGTACAGATGTATGTCACTATCTACTGCGTAGTATGTGGCCATGTGAACTCATCACCAGGTATTATGTGTCTGAACAGACTGGTGTTTGTGCATGCATACACTGTGTGGGCATATGTACCCCAGTATTGTCGTGATATACCCATGTACATGGCTAGTGGAGGCGTGGTCCACATGTCTCCCATGAAGGGAACATGTGTACACTTCTGGACTGACCACAGAGTGCCAGACTCTCCACATATATTGGTCATATCCCTGCTGTAGTCCACAAGATCATTACTGTGCTAGTAGTGGTGCTGTACTATGATGCCCTTAGGGTGTCTATCCGTAGGCAATGGTGCACATGTCTATAGCAGATGTGACCTCCCACACCCAACATGTCTGTTAAGACACCCCTATGACAGTAGTAACAGTCCACATATATACCTGCAATACATCCATGACATGCCCTTGCACTACAGGGTTGGGACTATTGGTACTGAGATAGGACTCCAGTTCTGGACATATGGTAAACATATATGTGTACACATATATCCACATATCTATATAGATATATGCACATATACATATCCACATGCATATATGGACATATACATATCCACATACATATATGGAGAGATATATGTACATGTATATACATATAAACACTCACACATATACATATACACAGCAATGACTTCAACAAGTGGCTAAGCATCTGATGTCATTCAAAAGGGATCCAGTATCTGTCTGCCTGGGATGACATGATTTACAAACCACGATGCTTTGCCAGAGATGGTCTGCACCTGTTGCCCCTGGGATTCAGGTTACTGGCTACAGCTCTTGGCACCCCCATAGTGCTTTATCTAGGCAAGGTTCAAAGGACAAAACCACCACTGTAACAGATACAAGCATGCAGAACTGAAGATAATGCGACTCAATGCTAGAAGTCTAAACCTAAAAAGGCACTCTCTTGAGGCACACCTACAAATGGGGAACATTGATATCTGTGCAGTAACTGGGACCTGGTTCAACACTCCAGACAGCATTCCTGTAATGCCTGGCTACAACCCTTATCACACATTTCGGGCAACAAACCAAGACCACAACACTACAGGTGGAGGAGTGTCCATATTCACCAAGGTTATTCACACCTCCAGCCTAGTTCCCAACACAATGCATCTGAGAATCTCCAGATGCAACTAACATTAGGTAAAACTGCAGTCCAAATTGTAGCTTGCTACAGATCCCCCTCCATGCCCCAAGATTCTCACTACACCATTATAAACATACTGGACAATATTAAGATACAACCAAAAACCATAATACTGGGTGATTTCAACTACCCTGCCATTAACTGGGGAAACTACTCAGGTACCAACACCTTTTACCAACGATTCCTGGAATTCATACATTCCAACCCCCTGGATCAGCTAATCCATTGTCCAACCAGGGTCTCCAATAACCTAGACCTGGTCAATACCAACATGGGAGAAAGATGCTCCACACCAGTGGTCACCCCCTCATTGGTCAGGTCTGGCCATAAGGTAATCACAGTTGACATCCACATCCCACCCCCACCCACCAGAAAGGAAACCTCCATAAAAACCCTCTCCAAAGCCAATGCTATGCTACTCAAGTCAGAAGTGACAAACTTCATGACATCAATGGAGAAGGGAGCTGAAAGTGCAACTGGTGAATCCTACACTAAGGCACTGTATGAGCACATCCACTCCTACATGAATTGTGTCATCCCAAATAGAACCAAGATGTTGTCCTCTAAAAAAGGAAGCCAATCTTGTGCTCCTCTGCCATAAATAAACTATACAACAGAAGGACGAAACTGTTGCAGAAAAAAGGATAATCCCAAAATGCAAACTGCTCCCTTACCAGCCATAGTATGAAGCTGATATCCCTCAAAATCCGCCAAAGCTTGTTACATAAATATAATTGCCATAGTTTCCAAAGACAACCACAAGGAATTATATAGTTATGTCCAGGATCTAAACGGTCAATGCTCAGAACTGCTCTGAGCTACAACAGAATGGCATTAAATATACTGATTCTAGGGAGTATGCCAATATCCGGGCAGATCGATTTAGTGCCAAGTTCACCTTCCTCTCACCCCCTAAAGGGCACATCTCAGTACCAAAAGATTGCCAAATTCCAGTAATCATGGCCACACAGGTGGAAACCGCACTATCCACTGCTAGGAATACAGCATCCATGGGACCAGATGAACGGACAAGCCTTAGGCTTTAACTGATCAAAAATCTACCAAAACAGCAGAGGCCACCAAAGCAGACACCCAAACAACTACCACCTCAGAACACAACACCTGCAACACATAGACCACACAGTCAGAGTGTCAAGCAGTCACAGCCCTTAAGGCCAAACACAATGCCAGACACACTAGTCATTGGTGACTCCATAGTCAGACACACTGACGTCCCGCTCACCAGACTGAGTAAGGAGAAGGTCACAGTAAGCTGCCTGTCGGGTGCTAGAATCCGCCACATAACGCATGCACTCAGGTCTCTCAACAGCAGGTACAAGTACGACTCAATCATTGTCCACGCTTGTGTTAACGACCTGAGCATACCTCCTTGGACTACATGAAAGAGACATAGAGGAGCTCTGATTATAGCCCAAGCAGGTATCACCCTGACCTTGAGCAGTATCCTACCTTCACCAAGAATGATGCCACAATACAGAGATAAGATGATCAGCTTTAACAATTGGCTTAAACTCTGGTGTCATTCAAAGGGATCCAATGTCTGTCTGCCTGGGATGACATGCTGGACAAGCCACGCTGCTTCGCAAGGGACGGCTTGCACTTGTCACCCTGGGATTCGGATTTTGGCAAAGGCTCTTGCCACCCCATAGTGCCTTTTTAGGCAAGGCTCAAATTCTAAACCTACCACCCTAGAACAAAACAAAGAAAAAAAACTAAGGGTAATGCTGCTCAATGCCAGAAGTCTCAACCTCAAGATGCACGCACTCGAGGCCCTTCTCAGTATGGAGAACATCGATGTCTGTGCTGTGACAGAAACCTGGTTCAAGGCTCCTGAGAGCACCCCAGCACTATCAGGTTTTACCTCATATCATGCGTTCCGCCCCAAAACCCGGACAATACCAAGAAAGGAGGAGGGTATCCATATTCATCAAGGACACCCACACCTCAAGATTGGTGGCATCGCACGATGCATCGGGTAACCATCCAGGTGCAATTAACCATAGGCAAGACTGCTCTGCAATTTGTAGCATGTTACAGGCCACCCTCGCAAACTCAGGAACCTCATATGGCCTTCCTGAAAACACTGATCGGGATAAATGTATCTCCAAACACCATCATACTAGGTGACTTCAACTACCCTAATATAGACTGGGAACACTACTCAAGCCCAAACACTCTAGCCCAAAAGTTCCTGGAATTCATAAACTCAAATGCCATGGAACAACTAGTCACCATCCCCACAAGAGGAGAAAACATACTTGATCTCATCATCACGAACATGGGAGCACAATGTTCAACCGAAGTATACCCCTCACTGGTGAGATCTGATCACAAACTAATCTCGCTGGAGGTCCTCATCCCGCCCCCACCCAAAATGAAAAAGACCACAGTAAAGAACTTCTCGAAAGCCGACTTCACACTTCTAAAGACTAGTGTGGTCTCCTTTAAGGCCCGTGAGCCGGCGGTTAACATTACTCAAACCGCTGAATCACTTACAAATGCCTTCTACCAGCACCTGCAGGGCTGCATGGATCAGGCAATCCCAAGCAAAACAAAGACTCTTTGTACCAAAGGCAAGCGTCCAGTCTGGTGGACCCCAGCCATAAACAAACTCTACAACAAAAGGAGAAAGCTACTACAAGATAGAGCAAAATCCTTAAAAGGTAAGATACCACTAATCACTATAACTAAAAAGCTAAGAGCTCTCATAAAATCATCCAAAGCTAATTTTGAGAAAAAAATAGCTAAGGACTCTAAAGACAACCATAAGGCATTCTTTAGCTATGTCAGAAACCTAGGAGGAAACTCCCAGATATGCCCAGAATTAGTTCAAAATGATGTGAAGATTACTGATCCTACAGACATTGCCAACATACTGGCTGACAGGTTCAGTGCAAACTTCTCCCCCCTCCCCTAAAGGAGAGATATCTATACCAAATGATTGTAGCCCCCCAAACATCTCTAACGCCCAGGTGAGAACTGCTCTCCAAGGCAAAGAACACAGCATCCATGGGACCTGATGGTGTCCCCGCTGTGTGCTCCATGAACTCAACAAGGAATTAAACCCACAGTTAGGACAGCTGTTTAATCTTAGTCTCACCTCTGGATACGTACCCAGGAGTGGTGCACAGCGACTGTGGTCCCACTCCACAAAGGCGGTGCCTCCACCGACCCTGGAAATTACCGTCCCATTAGCTTGACAAGCCTTATCTGCAAAGCCATGGAGAGGATCATAATGGATCTCATAAATAAAGACATAGGGAACTTGCAGACTTTGGATCCAACCCAGTTTGGCTTTGTCAAAGGCAGATCATGCCTTCTAAACTTGGTTGACTTTTTCAAACAGTCACCAAGGCCATTGACGAGAAAGGCAGTCCATACAGCCTACCTAGACCTGGCAAGGCTTTTGATACAATACCTCACTCGGGTATCATTGAAAAACTCATCAACTTAAATGTAAACCCATACATTACAAGATGGGTTGCAAACTGGCTGAGTGACAGAACCCACAGGGTCAGAGTTGCTGGCGCCATGTCAGACTCAAAGCCTGTCACAAGTGGTGTCCCACAGGGCTCAGTCCTGGGCCCACTCTTGTCTGGCATCTACTTTTCTGAAGTACAAGCAAACACAGGAGGGTTATGGCTGACAAAGTTTGCAGATGACTGCAAACCGAGCGCCGTAGTTGAAAACACATCCGACACAGATATCCTTCAGAAGGGTCTCACAGAAACGGATAACTGGTGCCAGAGCCATGGCCTAAAGTTAAATGCCAATAAATGCATAGTCATACCCTTCGGGAAAATAAGGTTACCCCTAGCTACCATATAGATGGCAATCCCCTGAACACAGAAGAAGTTATTAGGGACCTGGGAACCCAGGTTGACAGTAGCCTTTCATTCGACACTCATATTGCTAAAGTAGTTAGGACGACCTTCTACATTGCCCACCTTATCATGAAGGGATTCACATCTAGATCAAGGGAAGTCATAGTCTCCCTATACTCATCACTCATCAGACCAATGATCGAGTACAATGCCCCATTCGGAATGTATCTGACCCGACACTTGCAGCAGCTGGAGGCCAAAAGTTCCTCACCAAAAGGATAAAGGGTCTCAAAAATCTGTCTTATGCTGCCCGACTGAAAGAACTCCAGTTATATTCAGTTGCTTACCACTTGCTCAGAAGTGACCTATGCCTGACATACAAGGCCATGTCAAACCCAGATTTGATGAACATGCTTCATCTCAAAAATCTAGATCCCTCAGAGCCACAAGGGCGGAGACTTAAACCTCGACACGGTTATTAATAGGACGCGGCTGGAGGGATAGATTCATCACCCAAAGACTCCCTATGCTGTGGAACAAAATCCCGGTTTATGTGAGGCAGAGCACCTCGCTGGCCTTGTTCAAGAGGAATCTTGACCAATGGATGGGAGATCGCAGATACACCCCAGGGGTTACCTCAGTGTCACTGCTCGACAGAGGCACAGCAAAATAATGGGCATAGTTTCTCCAAACTAAAGGGGTGGCGTAAGCCACAAAACTATGGGCTAGGCTTATAAATGCCCTCGGGCAGATAGCCTAGTATGAACCTATGAACCTATGAACCTAAATCCCGGGTACTACATGAACTACAAAATAAACCTGCATCTCACCTAAGTGCCATGTTTAATCATAGCCTCACCTCAGCCTTCGATCCCACTGAGTGGCGCACATGTACAGTAATCACACGCCACAAGGGGGAATCCACCATGAATCCGGGGAACTACCATCCCATCAGTCTGAAGAGCCTGATCTGCAAGGGCATGGAATGCATTATCATGCAACTTATAAACAAAGACATTGGCAACCAGAAAACACTGGACCCCACCCAGGTTGGGTTCGTGAAGGGCCAATATTGTCTCCTGAACTTGATTGACTACTTTGAATCAGTCTCTGGAGCTATGGAAGAAGGTCCACACAGCCTATCTGGACTTGGCCAAGGCCTTTGACAACATCCCCCACTCTGGAGACATAGTTAAACTTATGAAGCTGGCCATAAACTCCTGCATCACTTGATGGGTTGCCAACTGACTTACTGACGGAACCCAGACTGTAAAAGTAGGCAAGTCCAATCCCAGCTCCAGACAAGTGACAAGTGGAGTACCTCAGGGTCAGTCCTGGGACAGCTCTTGTTTGGCGTCTACTTCCCTGAAGTACAGGTCAACACTATGGAACTCTGGCTAACAAAGTTCATAGATGACTGCAAACTGGGAGCCATTATTGTATCCCCAAATTATGTGGATATTCTACAACATGGCTTACAGAAACAGATCCTTGGTGCCAGAGCCATGGGCTCCAGCTTAATGCCATGTAATGTATAGTTATCCCCTTTGGAAATACCATGTACCCATGAATTACCACATAGGTGGCAGTACACTAAACACCAAAAGTGTGCTGACAGACATAAGGACACAGGTGGTCAGTGGTCTCACCTTCATTAACCACATTGCCACATTAGTAAGGAAATTCTTCTATGTGGCACACCTCACCACTGAGGGCTTTACACCTAGAAAAAAGGAGGTAATTGTCTCACTGTACTCATCCCTCATTACACCCAGTATAGAGGACAATGCCCCATTTGGTATGTACCTCTTAAGACATCTGAGACAGCTGAGAAGACAGTGGAAATACCTCACTATAAGAATCACAGGTGTAAAGCAGATGGCCTCTGCTGACCATCTAGAAAACCTCCAGCTATACTCTGTGGCATATCTTCTGTACAGAGGCTATCTTTGCGTAACATACAAGGCTAATGTCAAACCCTGGGAAATGACATTTCTAATAAGTGTATGTACTGCCATGTAGAATACATGCGCCTATGTGCTGTCATTACAGTAGCAAAGGGTTTTGAGTGTCATGTCTGGGACACGCAAGTATATGGGACCTGCACAGCACTGTTATCCATGTGAATATGTTACATGCAGGGGTAGCAACACAGGGTACATGCTGTCACACTGGCATGTAGTGTAACATGGTGTTACTACTGTTAACAGTGCTGTCCCAGTAAAGGGTAGAGTGCTAACATTACTACAAAAAACAAGCACACCTGCAGGCATAGCTGCACTCTGAGGCCTCACTGTAATGTTCCTGGTGTATGGGCTGTGTCACCGTATATATCCCTTACTAGATAATAATCAGAGATGTGGAATGTAACTGTAGAGTACTGTCTGTACACCACATGTTAGTGAGGGCTTACATGTAGCAATGGCATACATATTGTTGTCAAACATCCATCTGTTGACACATTCATCCTACTGCATAGCTACTTGCCAAACTGGTGTCTGTCAGTCCCTCTACAGATGTGAAGATGGCAGGTATCCAGCTGGGATACATACACACAACTTATGCTTGATTGACACTGACATGTCTGGCCAGCTGTGTACTACCTGTCACATATAGGAGACAACACCCTGTATGGACCACATGTCACAGGTACCTACACTACACTACCACAGTCAACTGAACATGCTTGGGTACACGTCTCTATCACAGACACTAACCATGTGTTGTAATACATGTTGCATACATGTCAACTGGATCACCTCAGTGGCCATGTGAAGAAGGCACCCAGAGGATTGGCTGATGCATGTCACTCTCACCCTGACGGTCACTAATGTGGTGTCTGTTGATAGATTGCCTGCTGGCACATGGCAGGTGGCATGATATCAATGTACACACACCCCCTACACATCCAATCCCTCCATGGACAATAGCCAGGTACACAGCTATGACCACCTGCAGCAATGCACCACAGTACTGACACATGTACATGTGCATTACTGAGGATAGCAGTGTTTGTGTGTTTGTACACCTGTAGTTGGGAATTCCATGACAGCCTTCAAAACCACCTCAACTCCCTTCGCCATAGTCATATGTGGCCGCTGCTGTATTGGACATGACATGTACCCTGTTACACTCCTCTACCTAACAGCTACATGTGCCTTGTAGTACCAGCACAACAGTGTTGTACAAATGGGTCGATAGGCATGGGAAACTCATTGAGGTCTGCCAAGTGTGTGTATGCGTGCATGTCTGCATATCTGAAGGGCACACAATTCTGAAGCCACATATTCCTATTACACTACACATTCCTATACAGTAGTACAGATAGTGTTGTCACTGCCCATAGGTGAGGCATTGCAATGCAACACCCTACTATGCCTGTGGTATGTACATTAGATGCATATCCCTGTAGTATCACTGTTGTGATATACAATGGGTTGTATTGCCATCATGGGCAATGTGTGATAGTGGGTATGTCAGAGTGTCATAATGGGTTTCAGTATGTACAATATCCATTGTAGAATGTGGGTGCTGTGTACACTGTCATTACACCATGGTACACTCAGTATATGTACCACTTACCACTTTCTGGTGACCACTGTCACCATCAACTATACAGGCAACTGATACCACAATACAGCCCAGTTACACATGTGCTGTGTGCAGCCTACCTGTAATACATTGGACACATGGACAAGTTAGTTAGCACCAATAAGCCCAGGTCTCTAAGATGTGTGTCTGCCTGGTATGTGTCTGTCAATGTGTATATGATGGTATGACACACTATGTATTCTCCATATGCAACCAATAAATCCCCCATTACCATATTGTACATGTCTGTGGATTTTCTGCATGTAACATTTAATCTGGTGCATACCTCACCCTAAACATTGTGTGGTGTATGCAATGAAAGCCACACAGTTCAGTAGCACTACATACCTAGGTAGGGGTCTAATCACAGTGTTGCCAAGTAAGGATGTGCGTGTATGTGGATGGGTTGACATAAGGTTGCAGATTATACATGTCCCAGTGGGTCACCTGTCAATGTGGCACAGGCAATGACTGTTATCCAAACCTGTGACATGTGTGCAACTGTACACCAGATATGTCACGGCCTTGATGTCACCACAGTGCCGTAACCCTTGTGGAATATGACTGCAGACCATCCTCCTGCTGACACATGTACACCTACAACATAAATGGATAACATTATGGAGATCACAATCAATCAGTGTTACTAACAGTGGAAATGCATCATAGCTAGATGGCTACACTACCAGACATGTATGCATTACACATTACCCCTGACAACATCTTACACCGCAGTACATTGCAGCACTCTATTACAGTCACTGTGTGCATCAGAACCATATTAGCCTGTAACTGCATCGATGTTATGGATGACAGGGATGTGACACAGGTATCATCATATGTACAGGGTGTGTTGCTTGTTTCCCAGAGGCTGAGGGTAGTCCATACATTTGACACCATGTGTGTAGGGAAGGGGTTTAGTTCTTTGATTGGGATGTGGTGATGTGGTGTGTTTCAGTATGGGGTTGCATGCACACAGTTCTGCCATGTGGCTGCCCTATACATGTGATTTTGGACAGCTGCAGACCATACCTGGCAGGATGCGCAGTTTACCACCTCCGGCCATGGACACACTGACTATGTCTGCCAGGCGTTCCATGGGCACATGCAGGTACAGACCTCAATGTGCTACTCTCCCCTGATGATGACAGATGTCCGCTGGAACCATGTCCTGCCTGGGACTGGCAAGGGCCATGTGCACAAGGCCTGCTATGGTTTAGTGTGGACAGCACCCCCAGTGGTGTGCTGGGGCTGGTACTGCCACTACAGGAGCGGCTTGGTGCCCTAGCACATCCACGTCGACTGCCATCTGCTGGTGTTTCTGGCCTATGTCCATGTGGCTGTCACACCACTCCCACCAAGTTTTCAAGCACGGACATACCATGGTCAAGGAGGCCCACCATCTCACCCCACCATCTATCCATGATCTCGTTATGTTCATGGAGGGCAGCAGCAAGTTCATGGCTGTTGTCACTTACAGATGAGAAAGCAGCCCTCTGCAGCTTCAGGCCCTGTCTGGTGTACATTTCCATACGTGCCTGTGCCTCCATGGCAGCCTGAAACATGCTCCTGGTGGTACCAGTTGTGGCGCCTCTGCCAGGGGGATGATGACCAGCAGCCCTCCCACGAGCACCACGGTACATCTGCCTATGTGGTGCCTTGCTGGACATCTGGCTATGCCGACTATGACCCAACACAGTCGGCATGGAAACAAATCTTTCCTGGTGACCGGCACAAACCGCCAACTGTCCCTCTGCTATGGCCACTTGTGTTGGGGTGTGTATGGGAACTGTTTGCGGGATTGGGGTGGCTAGGAGGGTGATGACAAATGATGGCACAGTGTTGGCCTCTGACAACCCCACCTGTGCCTCAACAGTGCCATCATCATCATCGGTGTCTGTACGGACACCAACCTCAGACTGCATGCAGGAGGGAACCTGACCCACCTCGCCACCTGTGGGGAAAACAAACACACACTTTAAGACCTGTGCAGCATTGCATAACAGTACACACATTTACACACACACACACACACACACACACACACACACACACACACACACACACACACACACACACACACATACTGACAGTCCACCTTAATACCTCCCTGTCCCTGGGTTTACAGACAGTCCCACATTCAGTTACATATGTTCCCCATCCTGCATAGCACTTGCTAACATACACTCATTAATACTACCCATTAACATATTCTTCTCCATGCCTACACGTGTGTCACAACACATGACCTGTTACTCCATCACCTTCCTGACTTGAGTGGAGTAGGTTATACATGGCCTCACTGCTGTCATCCAATGTTAACCCTGTGTATGTCCAGTCATGGTGTACATGGCCCCTATATGGTTGGGGCTGCTACATTCACTACATATGTCAGACACTGGAGTCTCATACTACAGTCTTGCTCAGTCCATGCCACATCTGCTGCACAATCAACCTACCATGTGGACAACAGTAATATCTGGTTACACTCACTGATGTGCTCTGGTAATTCCCCATTGCATTAGTAGTGCTGCATATGTGGGTAGCCAGTTATCTATCTGCTGATTGCAATATGATGTGTATACCTGGTGTGTGCTTTCCCTCCTAATGCTTTCCCTCCTAATGCATGTTCCATGCTACATACCTTGTTATGCTATCAGCTGTCCTGTGTTCATATATCAGACAGGTATTCCTGGTGTCTCATGTGTCACTCCATGTATATGTATGGCACAAGCCCAAGGAGAAGTACTGCCATGTGATCACCCTCACAATCACCTGTGCATACATGGACACCCACACAAACAGACACATGTACACACACACTTGTGACATGCAATGACCACACTCCACTACTCCAGATTGCACTTACAAACACAATCAACACCCCCCACACACACACATACATACACACACCTACATGTGAGGTTGCACAACTTCTGTACACACAGTCCCCCATTACCCTTCTGTCAGCATGCATTACATATGGTACTCAACAGCATGCAGTGCAACTACAGTGACTTCATGCTAGCGCCAGTATACATTTCTGTGATGCATGGGCTGTGTTGGTAGGTGATGGCCCTTTCCCTTGATAACACTGCATCCATGTACAAAGTGTTATTGTGGACCTGTTCTGCACCCTTCCTTGTAATGTGCACCATACCTCACAGGTATACAAACCACTGCTGCATGTATAGTACTGTGTCAGTTATGTCAGCTCCAATTCTCACAGCCCCTATGTGTTAGAGCAACTCATACCTGGGATGATATCTGAACAGGTGTCATTTGTGAATGCCTGATGTCTGCTTTACAGATCACAACATCAGCAGTGCATGTATGACCAATACAAGACTATTACACTGACAACCGCCAGACCTTACTATGGCTGTGGGGCGTGCCCTACACATATCCCACAATTCTGCATGGTTGCAAGGTCTACTCATGTTCACATCCCTTGGAGTTCACACACTGCTGTCACTATTGCTGTGGAGTCAGGGTTACACCTGCCACAGTTACTTAACCAGATTGTGTGCAGATACAGCCATTCTTAGCATATGTAGGCTCCTTGCTGCAGTGCACTGCTGTGTCATGATGACACACCCTCTCCACCTCCAGTCTTTTTGCAGATGCTTGACAACTATGGCCTACACATGTCAGTTTGCAGTGTCCCAAGAATGGGACACTACGTGCAACAGCCTACTACCAGCTAATTATGTGGCCCACAGTACTATGTTATGACATAGTGTTGATCTGTAATGGTTGCTATTGTAATACAGATATATTTACAGTTGTAGCACCATATGAGGGTGTTGTTTCACACACGTCCCTATTGTAGGCCATGTGTCCCGCCATTCTTCTCATCCCTGTGGACACATTTCACAATGACAGGATGTTAGTTATCTTGCATGTGTCTGATATACCCTTCCAATACCCCATCATGGTCTCCACTGTGATGCAGTGCATTTCACAACAACAAAACATGAACATGTACAGCATGCAGTATAGGTAGGTGTGTTAGAAGTGTGCATGGAATATCCCATAGCTATTACATGCCCGGTGTATTGTCAAGCATGAACATGAACCATATTCACTGGCTACAGGCTGCTACCTTGTTAGTATCCTGGAGGGACCTACATAAGAGTGTAAGAGAGTTGTTGTCAGTGGCCACAGCTGTGGCATTCATAAAGGACGAGTGCAGTATTACAGTACATCAACAGTAGAAGTCCACAATTCTACAGCTTATGCACAGCTGTTTATTACTACTACACAGCAACATACTATGTATATGACATCTCAGATATGCATGATCTACCTGTACAGATGTGGCTGCATACACAAGAGTAGTCTAATGATGTGCCGTGGGGCCTTATCTGCATGCTCCTCAGCAGGTGTGTCAGTGGCACCCACCTCCACAATGCTCCCTGCCAGTTGTTGGTCCTGCAGGCGGGCAGGTGCCACAAGGCTCCTGAGAAGCTCCTCCACATGGGTGAGGGGTAGATGGATGGCATGCCCCCCCTTGTTGTGAGGTGGTCACCTCGTACGGCAGCTGCATACCAACATACATGGCGAAGCAGGTCAGTGCAATGATGCTGGACCTGCTCATAACTGCAGTTCTGTAGGCCAACATCATTGACCCTGTGGACTAGATCATTCCACAGGGCAGTCCTCTCCTGCTGATCATGGGCTGTCCTGCTGGAAAGTAGCTGGTAGTGCAGTATCAGGTGTTCCACGATTACCTCTGTTTCTGCAGCACTGAATGCTGGCAATCTTGCATGAGCCATTTCCCTGGAAGACATAAAGATGGAAATAGGTCTGAGCAACTCATACAGCAGGGTTACCATAGTTCTTAATACAAATCTCTGTCTCCCCCCACCATATCAGCTACAACAAACCGTTCACACAATGCAATTGGTATGTTGACAGCTTACCTACCATTGGGACATATGTTGTATTGTGCCACGCTTTGTGCTATATGTTTGTACCACGCTTTGTGCTATGTGCTTGTAGCCATGTTCCCTGTGGGGACACTATATTTGCTGGCCTGTTACAGACTATTTCACCTGCATGCCATTGTCTATGTGTTAGAGCAACTCATACCTGGGATGATATCTGAACAGGTGTCATTTGTGAATGCCTGATGTCTGCTTTACAGATCACAACATCAGCAGTGCATGTATGACCAATACAAGACTATTACACTGACAACCGCCAGACCTTACTATGGCTGTGGGGCGTGCCCTACACATATCCCACAATTCTGCATGGTTGCAAGGTCTACTCATGTTCACATCCCTTGGAGTTCACACACTGCTGTCACTATTGCTGTGGAGTCAGGGTTACACCTGCCACAGTTACTTAACCAGATTGTGTGCAGATACAGCCATTCTTAGCATATGTAGGCTCCTTGCTGCAGTGCACTGCTGTGTCATGATGACACACCCTCTCCACCTCCAGTCATTTTGCAGATGCTTGACAACTATGGCCTACACATGTCAGTTTGCAGTGTCCCAAGAATGGGACACTACGTGCAACAACCTACTACCAGCTAATTATGTGGCCCACAGTACTATGTTATGACATAGTGTTGATCTGTAATGGTTGCTATTGTAATACAGATATATTTACAGTTGTAGCACCATATGAGGGTGTTGTTTCACACACGTCCCTATTGTAGGCCATGTGTCCCGCCATTCTTCTCATCCCTGTGGACACATTTCACAATGACAGGATGTTAGTTATCTTGCATGTGTCTGATGTACCCTTCCAATACCCCATCATGGTCTCCACTGTGATGCAGTGCATTTCACAACAACAAAACATGAACATGTACAGCATGCAGTATAGGTAGGTGTGTTAGAAGTGTGCATGGAATATCCCATAGCTATTACATGCCCGGTGTATTGTCAAGCATGAACATGAACCATATTCACTGGCTACAGGCTGCTACCTTGTTAGTATCCTGGAGGGACCTACATAAGAGTGTAAGAGAGTTGTTGTCAGTGGCCACAGCTGTGGCATTCATAAAGGATGAGTGCAGTATTACAGTACATCAACAGTAAAAGTCCACAATTCTACAGCTTATGCACAGCTGTTTATTACTACTACACAGCAACATACTATGTATATGACATCTCAGATATGCATGATCTACCTGTACAGATGTGGCTGCATACACAAGAGTAGTCTAATGATGTGCCGTGGGGCCTTATCTACATGCTCCTCAGCAGGTGTGTCAGTGGCACCCACCTCCACAATGCTCCCTGCCAGTTGTTGGTCCTGCAGGCGGGCAGGTGCCACAAGGCTCCTGAGAAGCTCCTCCACATGGGTGAGGGGTAGATGGATGGCATGCCCCCCCTTGTTGTGAGGTGGTCACCTCGTACGGCAGCTGCACACCAACATACATGGCGAAGCAGGTCAGTGCAATGATGCTGGACCTGCTCATAACTGCAGTTCTGTAGGCCAACATCATTGACCCTGTGGACTAGATCATTCCACAGGGCAGTCCTCTCCTGCTGATCATGGGCTGTCCTGCTGGAAAGTAGCTGGTAGTGCAGTATCAGGTGTTCCATGATTACCTCTGTTTCTGCAGCACTGAATGCTGGCAATCTTGCATGAGCCATTTCCCTGGAAGACATAAAGATGGAAATAGGTCTGAGCAACTCATACAGCAGGGTTACCATAGTTCTTAATACAAATCTCTGTCTCCCCCCACCATATCAGCTACAACAAACCGTTCACACAATGCAATTGGTATGTTGACAGCTTACCTACCATTGGGACATATGTTGTATTGTGCCACGCTGTGTGCTATATGTTTGTACCACGCTTTGTGCTATGTGCTTGTAGCCATGTTCCCTGTGGGGACACTATATTTTCTGGCCTGTTACAGACTATTTCACCTGCATGCCATTGTCAGTGCCACTATGGTGCCACATGTGCATGTGGTATGCATGCTATGTGATTGCTGCACATCTGCCATTCTGTGTTATTGGGGATATCTATGCATGGTGTGGGACATGTTGCAGGATTGTGTGGATTATTACAGCCCACATATGTTCCATAACAGTGACACAATAGCATGAGTAGGGGTTAGTTGTCAGTAGAACCACCTCTCCCACCTCATCTGGCCATGTCACCAGGCCACATCACATCTGGGACACACCATGGGATGTTATCATCTACTGGTCCTGCACTACCTTCAGGTGGAACCACCTATGGAGATGATGCACCCCCCCCCATGAGCACACACAGACACAACCCTGTCACCCACAGTCAGGTCCAGGGTCTGGTGCATAGAGAAATCCACAGGGACATGGAGGGCTTGCTACATCACCTGGAGCCCTGCAGTACACATGCACAGGGTGGACATGCTTGCTCCTCCTGCACAGCCCACAGCCCAAGCACCTTTATGACCATGTAGATGCTGTAGTGACTGTCTATGGGTGGGAACCTTGGTCCCATTGCTTCCATATGAGGGCTCAATGATGTACACATTCCAAACAACATTCCCCATCCATGCTGTTTACACACCACAGGTGTCATATACCAGCCCTGTATGCTGTCTTTTCTGTCTGCAGACCCATCCTACATACCACAATTTGCCTATTAGCCTTCACCAACATACAAATCCCACCATCACAAACAAATGCGATGTTTTCTCAACCTGGGTTACACACCACACGTCAAAGTCTATTTTGCACCCATGTACTGCTGTATATATATATATATATATATATATATATATATATATATATATATATGTTGTGTATTGTTATGTGTGATGTTCTCTCACACATATCATGGAAGGGGACATGTATTTATATATATATATATATATATATATATATATAAATATACATACATGTATATATTTTATATATATATATATATATATATATATATATATATATATATATATATATATATATATATATATATATATATATATATATATATATACATATATATATATATATATATATATATATATGAGTACATATATGTGTAGATATATATTGTGGGTTGTTTATATACCTATATCTATATGAGTGTCTGTATATCTGTAAACATAAACATCTAATTATATATCTCACATATATTTATCTGTATGTGGGGTGCATATAGACATCTGGTCCACACTCTGTAACTCTCTTTCCTTCACAGCTGCACTGTTCTGCCTTGCTGCAACACAGACAGGTGTCACATGTGAATACAGATTAACATTAGGATGGTGTATATGGTGACAGATTGCAGGTAAGCCTATTATACACCTATGGCATTTGTGCATGCTACATTACACATTAACATGACTGTCCTGCAAGTGGTGTGCCCTGACACCCATGTGTCTATCATAGATTCATAGGTTCATAGGGGTACTAGGCTATTGGCCCTAGAGCCTATACAAGCCTAGCCAAAAAGGTACCCTGGCTTTCACCACCCAAGAAAATTATTTACCTGTGCCCCTGTCGAGCAGAGCCACAGAGGTGATCCCCAGGGTGAATTTCCTATTTCCAATCCAATCATCAAGATTTTTCTTGAAGAGAGCCAATGAGGAACTTTGCCTGACATAGATAGGTAGTCTGTTCCAGAGTATGGGAAGTCTCTGGGACAGGATTCTATCCCTCCAGCATGTCCTGCTTATTGTGGTGAGAAGGTTTAGGTCCCTAGAGCATGTAGCTTGGAGGGATTGCGTTTTCTTTAGGTGGAGCATGCCCAACAGCTCAGGGTTTGACATAGCTTTGTATGTTAGACAGAGATCGCCTCTGAGTAGGCGATATGCGACGGAGTAAAGCTCGAGTTTTTTGAGACGGTCTGTGCAGAGCATTTGTTTGAGGCCAGTAATCCTCTTTGTGAGGTATTTCTGTGCCCTTTCCAGTTGTTGTAGATGACTTGTGAGGTACATACCAAAAGGGGTGTTGTACTCTATAATGGGTCTAATGAGTGATGAGTAGAGGGGAACAATTACCTCTTTTTTCCTGGATGAGAAGCCTTTTGTGATGAGGTGTGCCATGTAGAAGTATTTCCTGACTATTGTGGCAATGTGTTTATCAAAGGAGAGGCTACTGTCCACCTGTGTCCCAAGGTCTTTTATCACACTTTCGGTATTAAGTAGACTACCACCTATGTGGTAGCGCATGGGTACAGAGTTTTTACCAAAGGGGATTACAATGCACTTTTTGGCATTGAGCTTGAGGCCATGGCACTGACACCAGGCATCTGTCCCTGTGAGGCCCTTCTGTAGGATGTCCACATCATTTGGGGACTCAACTATGGCTCCCAGTTTGCAGTCATCTGTGAACTTCATCAGCCAAAGGCCATCTGTGCTAGCCTGTACTTCAGAAAAGTAGATGCCAAACAGGAGAAGACCCAGGTCTGAAGACGGGTTTGGAATCTACTACTTTCACAGTGTGGGTTCTGTCAGTGAGCCAGTTGGCAGCCCATCTTGTGACATAGGGATTTATACCTAGTTTCATGAGTTTATTTATAATTCCAGAGTGGGGGATGGTGTCAAAAGCCTTGGCAAGATCTAGATAGGCTGTGTGAACCCCCTTACCCTCATCTACGGCTTTGGTGACTGCTTCAAAGAAGTAAATCAGGTTTAGGAGACATGATCTGCCTTTTACAAACCCGAACTGGGTGGGGTCCAGAGTTTGGAGGTTACAATGTCTTTGTTTATAAGTTCCATGATGATACATTCCATGGTCTTGCAGACTAGGCTTGTTAGGCTAATTGGGCGGTAGTTCCCAGGGTCCGTGGTGGCTCCTCCTTTGGGGAGTAGGATAAAAGTCACCATACACCATTCAGTGGGCACAAAGCCTGAGGTGAGGCTGTGATTGAACATAGTGCTTAGGTAGGGTGCCAGTTTGTTCTCAGGTTCATGTAGAACGCAGCCTGGGATGTTGTCAGGACCCATAGATGCAGTATTCTTGGCTTTGGAGAGTGAGGTTTTTACCTGTGCAGCCGTGATTTCAGGAACTTTGCATTCTTCTGGTATAGAGATGGGCCCTTTGGGGGGTGAGGGTAAAGTTAGCACTGAACCTATCTGCCAGGATGTTGGCAATATCAGTTGGGTCTGTATATTTAGTGCTATCGTGCTGTAACTCAGAGCAGATCTGAGTGTTGCCATTGAGATTCTTGACATAGCTATAGAATGCTTTGTGGCTGTCTTTAGAATCAGTGGCTATTTTGTTTTCATAACTAGCTTTGGAGGATTTTATGAGGGATCTCAGCTTCTTACTGAAGCTGACCAGGGAATTCTTCCAGTCATGGGATCTTACTTTTTTTTGCAATAGTTTCTTTCTTCTGTTGTAGAGTTTGTTTATGGCAGAGGACCACCAGATTGGCTTTCTTTTTTGGAGGATAGCATCTTGGTTCTGTTAGGGATAGCATGATCCATGCACTCATGTAGGTGCTTATAAAGTGCCTTTGTGTAGGATTCAGCAGTTGTACCTCTATTGTCCGGCTGCATGGGTGTCATGAAGTTTGCCAATTCTGTCTTAAGAAGCGTGAAGTTGGCTTTGGAGAAATTTTTTACTGTGGTTTCCCTAATGGGGGTGAGGGTGGGATGTGGATGTCTAGGCTGATTAGCTTGTGGTCAGATCTGACTAACGAAGAGATGACCTCTGGTGTGGTACACCGGTTGCCCATGTTGGTAATGACCAGGTCCAGGATATTGCTGCCCCTGGTGGGGTTGTGGATAAGTTGATCCAAGGCGTTTGAATTTATGAATTCCAAAATACGTTGAGCAAAAGAATTAGTGCATGAGTAGTTTTCCCAGTTGATGGTGGGGTAGTTGAAATCTCCCAGTATTAGGGTGTTGGGTTGTACCCTAATATTTTCCAGTGTTTCAAGAAATGTGGAGTGGGACTCCTGGAGCATGGTGGGGGATCTGTAGCAGTTACAATTTGGATTGCGGTCTTGCCCAGAGTTAGTTGCACTTGGATAATCTCGGATGCATTATGCTGAGCAACTAGCCTGGAGGTGTGGGTATCTTTGATGAATATGGACACGCCTCCTCCTTTAGCATTTCGGTCCAAGTTAGGTGGCCAAAAGGTGTGGTATGAATTATAGCCCAGTAATGCAGGGGTGCTGCCTGGAGCCTTGAACCAGGTCTCAGTCACTGCACAGATGTCGATGTTCTCCATTTTTAGAAGTGCCTCGAGTGAGTGCATTTTGAGGTTTAGACTTCTAGCACTGAGTAGCATTACCCTCAGAGTTTGCTTGCATGTACCTGTTGCGGTGGTGGATTTGTCTTTTGAACCTTACCTAAAAAAGGCAATATAGGGGTGGCAAGAGCCTTTGCCAGTATCCGGAATCCCAAGGGTGACAGGTGCAGGCCATATCTGGCAAAGCATCATGGTCTGTCGATCATGTAATTCCAGGCAGACAGATACTGGATCCCCTTAGAATGACACCAGAAGCTTAGCCAATTGTTGAAGTCACCACCAGCTATTGTCCACACTAACATACCAAACACAGATATTATGGCTTACATCTTTGTTATTCATTGCTGATCTGCACAGTTGACAATTATGTCCCACTGCCTACAGGGACAGACAGTATTGTCCAGAGTAGTTGTTCAGCAAAACATCATTACAGGAACAACTACAGATGACACATATAAATCATTCTACATCATATATCCTATTATTCTATACCACATACTACATTCTATTAAATACATATATGTTTTACATACCTGTAAATAGTTTTATCTGACAGCTGTGACAGCTTCCTGTTATTTATGGGATTTTTTTCTTCTCTCTCTCTCTCTCTCTCTCTCATCCCAGTCATATCGTGGACTCCCACAACATATGTTGGTCAGGGTCCATACATATGGGGACAACAGTTGGACAACATATGTGTGACCTTGTACATTCCAGAGGTCAGTGTGTGGTACAGTGTTCTTTGCTCTTGTACAACCTTTTATGGAGGAGGGATATTCAATGCTATCAACCTAGACTGTGACAACGTGTCATGGATATCAAAGTTAAGACACATTGAGGTATGAGACTGTACTCTTTCATATGTTCCTCTATGGGAACAGTGGTGGGCTACAGCTTACAGTGTTACACACAGTGCAGTTAGTCAGTGTGATTGTGAGATGTTAAGTTGAGCAATGTTATGTGACAGATACATTGACATTACCACAACTAATACATTTCCCCCAGGGCTTGACTACAGGCTGTAACTGGAGGCTGCTGAACTACATCTGTAATTGTTGAGTGTTACTTATCTTGAAGGAAAATCCTTTGTCTACCGTTGTACTAATTGAAGGCCTAGGCCTGGACAGCATAGTATGTTATATATCCACATTGCTTGCATCTACTGTTTTGTGTGGGCCTTGCATTCATCACTGATTATATTTCAATATTTATGTGCTGTAAGTAATGGCATACATTATTGTATAGTACACAAAATAAAGGTTTTCTGTGTATGCATACCTATGTGTGGTGTCATGTCCTTTGAATTGTGAGTGGGTAAATGTTTAATGTAAGTATTGTCATTTGTGGATATGATTGCCACTCTACACATTTCACAGGTGCCAGTTACAAGGCTTGTGGCTGAGGGATATGCTGACAAAGCAGTCTTTTTAAATTCTTCTTATTTTTATACAAGAAACTGGGTTTTGTGCCTAGCAGACTATTTATATCAGAGTCCACTGTAAGTATGGACCAATTCTTCATAAACACTTCCCTCAGCTCTTTGTTATCACATGATAAAACAAAGGAATTTTCAATTGTTTATTTACTGAGCTACTGACAGACTCTACAGTGTTTTTCTGTTGCGGTCCATAGTATGGTTGGGCCCTACTATCCGTAAGACTAGTGACATCACTTAAATTTCTCTTAAATTTGTTGGTGTGATAGCCCCTCTTTGTCAATCTCTTTTCTAAGCCAACAATTTCATTCTTGAAGCCTTATATTATCTAGATAAAGTATGCACCCAAACTATGTCTTTAGAAACTTAATAAAAGGACAAGGGATGAGAGCCTCGAGGCTGAATCCCACCGAAGAAGGCTTCAAGAATGAAATTCAATACCTTAGTAAATAAACAATTGAAAATTCCTTTGTTTTATCATGTGATAACAAAGAGCTGAGGGAAGTGTTTATGAAGAATTGGTCCATACTTACAGTGGACTCTGATATAAATAGTCTGTTAGGCACAAAACCCAGCTTCTTGTATAAAAATAAGAATTTAAAAAGACTGCTTTGTCATGGAAAAATTGCAGAAACACATAAAGATAAAGAATACAATACTCAGCCCTGTGGCAAATGTAATTTTTGTTCATATATTAATACTAGTAATAAATTTGTACATCCAGATACAGGTCAAGAATTCATATTTACTTCAGCAGCTACTTGCTTGACGTCTCATGTGGTCTACTTAGCAGATTGCCATTGTTGCCACTCATTCTATGTTGGTAAAACCAACAGAGTTTTTAAAGATCGTATAAGGGAACATCTTTATAATATTCATACTAAAAGTGAGTATAACGCTCTGTCCAAACATGTTATGCAAGAAGGGGAGACACATAAATTTAAATTCAGAGTTCTAGAGGTTATTGTACCCAGTATTAGAGAAGGTGACATCAGACATTTTACTGAAAATAGAGAGGTACAATGGATAATAGCCTTTAGAGCAGACAAAGGAAGAGGATTCAGTGAAAGAGCCTCTATTAAACCTTACCTAAAGAATAGGAAGATGAAAAAGTGAAGTCAGAAATTCAAATTATTTGATTTCTGACTTCTATGGTTGTATTATGGCTATATTATAAATTAGTGCAGGTTATATGTATTCTAACTGTGCTGCATAACCCTTATATATTTTAAACTATATTCTTGAATTGTGTTCTTGAATTGTATTCTTGAATTGTGTTTTGAACAAGCTGTTGCTGTGCATTTATTATTTTACTTCTGCATTTTTACCTTTGCTTTTATTTTTGCATTTTTGTATAAATATTTAAATTAGACACATGACCATGTAAGAAGTGTTCTGATTGGTAATGATACATTTTGAAATATTTGAAGGTAGTATATAAGGAAAGGAAAGGTGTGTTTGTTCTTGAAGGTCTGAGGAAGCTATCTAGCGAAAGTGCTTACCGTTTTTATGTAACTCAAATAAATGAACTGTGAGTTGTGAATTTTACACAGACTGGACTTGCTGTTACTTGGATAAATCCTTCTGTTTGAAGAATATATGCTATTTGAATTTTTCAGCCAAATGCCTGGTTGCCTCGTTGTAATCCTGAGTATTGGTTTGATTTTCTTGCTGAATTTTATCAACGAGGCATTTACCCGGTGGAGTATAGTCTATTTTGTTGTTTAACTAGCAACTTTTTAAGTGTATAAGAGCAATATTTGGCACATATCCCTATTAGTACCCACATTTTGGCACACTTTGTCCAGAATTCTTCCATTAAGAGGTTGTGTGGTATGATATTACTACATTTCCTGTTCTGTTGAATGATTTTGCTGGATGATATGTTTGTGAAAATATCAGGATTATGTATGTCTGCCACAGCTTAGTGGTAAATCACTTTGTGTATGGTGTGTAGGGTCCTGGGTTCGAGCCTTGCAGAGGCTGTTTATTTTATTGCTGGGCAGAACAAGGGCTGTTGGCTACAGAGTGATTAAAGCACTTTTAAGCAGTTGTAAGTGGGTTTGTGCAACGGTAAGCACTGCTAACTTCCGGTCAGTTTCTTACACTCAGCTTCTGCATTGCTTAACCTGTGTAGGCAGTGCTTACCCCCACGCAAACAGGCTTAAACCCGTTTACTGCTGCTTAAAAGTGCTTACTCCCACTTACCCCTGTGCTAATTTCTTTACAAGAAAAGAAAAATGGGTTGATAGGAAAGTGGTGAAAAAGGGGCACAAAGAGGGAAAGACAGTAGGGAAAATAGTCAGAAATATGCAGGAAGGGTGTAGGGAAAGTCCATAGCTGCCCATTTCTTCTACAGCAACAGCTGTACATATACACTGAATTTGGGGGTATATTTGGACACTTAAAGCCCTGGGTAGGGGTGAGGACAACAATAATTCATTGTGATGCCAAATAGACCGGATTACATGTGTCCAGTGGACATGTGCAAAATGGACAGCAATGTATGGGGTGAGATGTTTTTGTGGGAACAGATTCCCCCTTTTTTTTCAGGTGACAGTTGGATGTTGGGGAGGGATAGTAGGTATATTTGGGGAGGTAGGTTGGGTAGGTTAACAGACAAGACAAACAAGACGCATACAGGGGTGGTATATGATGCATGTGGGGGTAAACACCTTGGACGGGGAGGGGTGTTTGGAAGTCACAAGCCCATGAGCCCCCAAATGGAAACAGTGGGACTGAGGTCCCCACCAGTGGGCAGTCACCACTGCACCTTCACAGCCCCAAGGGTGGCTGTGCTGGTGGCTGGGTAGGAGGAGCAGGCTCACCCTCTAATTGCGCCATGCGGCCCTCAAGCTGGCATAGCCGGTCTTGAAACTTCCTGTCGAGCTCCCTACACACCACAGCCCAGAACTGATGGCAGGTGACAGGTACCTCTCCACCCCCGCTCCTGGAAGGGGCCGAGCCCCATCCCCTCTGGAAATTCCACCCAAAGGTGGTGCAGGGCCAACAGAGGAGGAGGTCCCAGGCTGGGCCCCAGATGTACTGATGCCCGGTGCCATGGCCAGCTGAGGTGGGACAGCCTTCACATACGAGCTATGGTGTTGCAGTTTTAAGAATAATATGGGTTAGTAATAGTCAACAGCATTCAGGTTTAGTTATAACAGCATGCATAGGTATTCCCATTAACCCAAGACACCAGATTTACAACAGTTGCAGAACAAGCAGAACACATGCATATATGGGACAACAGTATGTTGTACCTACAGTCTACACCTCTTACCTGTTATAGCTGTGGAAAAATCTTTGTTAACACTCCCTGACAAATACTACACATACTCCCAGATTCCATGTTGATGTTATACACATACCTAGCAGTCCGTTATTGCACACACTGTGGTCAAGGCTTGACAGGATGCAGGTGTTAATGTGACATATTTTGGAATAGCTGTCATGCACTTTGGGTGAGATGCTACAATGACAGGTTTGTTTCCATATACATTCTCTTTTTATGTTCAGGTCTGACTATCCATTATATGTCATTATAAGCTGCCTACATTTCTTGGATCATCACACTTATTTGTCAGGGAACATGTTACTGGGCAGCAGATTTGGGGCCGTTATCTGGACATGCTGGTCAGATCAAAACAGTTGAGGGGTATGGCTATGCATACAGCTTACTACCTGAACATTCTACCACAGTCTGTAGAGTTGATGGTTATGATAATGCTTACAGTGTACTATCTGAGCATTCTAGCAAAGTCTGTACAGTTGGTGGGTCTAATTATGCATACAGCTTTCTTTCTGAACATTCTCACAAACTCTGTACGGTTGTGGGGTATGATTATGCATGCAACTTACTACCACTCCCGGGATTCAAACTCCTGCTGTGTGTGGTAAAAATATTACAGTTGACATCACAGTACACTGTGCTATCATGCAATTGGTGTAAAGTATTCCAATGGTTTCTTTCAAAGTCTCCCTCAGTTGTTCTATATGACCGACCTCTTGGGACTTCCAACATTGTTATACTGAACTTCCTACACATTTTAACTGCATTCAACAGTGTGGTTAGACTGCTTAATACAATAGTACTATTTACAGAATGCAACACTACAACAACATATGAAAGCAGAATGTACACAAGCACTCCAGGGGTTATACTTTTAATCACTAGTTATTACATCTTTTTTCCATGCAACCTATATGACAGTCTTCCTGCCATATTGCCTGGTTTATTCAGTACATCCCATACACAATACATTTTTATACTGGTACAACACTTTCTAGTACTGTTATATTTATTTGTTATGACAGTACATGCAAGAATATTACTAACCTGCCTCACAACGCAGCCTTTGCAGCTTAGCCGTTACCTATCCATAGTATACAAAAGCTAGGCAAGCATTATCTACGTAGTGGAATGTGTACTTAGTGTTGCAACATCAGCCATCTGCCTGGATTCTTGAATCTACTGGTCCAAGAGATCACCCTTCCACCGCTTCAAGTCAGCATGGTGATGCCTGACCTGCTCACCAGTCCGGGGGATACCAGTGGCACTGGTGAGGTCACTGGCAAGACTGTCCCAGCCCTCAGCTTTATACTGAGGAGCCCTGGTACTGGCCCTGCAGCAGTCTCTCCTCATGGTGTTTCACCAGGAGCCATACCATGAATATGGACTCCTGGGTGCCCCAGCGCTGTGCTCTAAATCGAGTGCCTCCCCCAACTCTAGCCATTCTGCCTACAGTAGGGAGCTGCAACCAGTTATGGGAATTATTGGTGCCTGTGGGGTTTAAATATGCCCAATTTTCTGCACTTTCCTGTGATTGGATGGTTTTGAAAAGGCTAAGCTATGGGCACACCTGCTTACCTAATGTTGGCATTGCTTAAAGGGGCATACCACTGGGCAGATTGAGTTAGTCGGCCTACACATTGCTTACACCACGTAAGCTGACCTGTGCAATGCTTAGCATTGCTTAATATCTAATTAGCATTATATTTTCCTTTTGACATTGATTTATTATTTGTTACATGTTATATCTGTGTCTGGTATCTGTGATTTATGTGTACGTATACTGTATGGGGTCCTGGGGAATTCAACACTTTATTACAATAGCAACTCACATCTGGCCTTACTGCAGTACTCCAGTTTACATATTTATGTTATGTATCAGGTTATGTAACATCACACTGTACATAGATTCATTTCACATGCTCAGTTTGATTTTCCTGTGGTGAGGATATGTTTGTTGAAACCTGAATCTTATGTACTGTTGTGATGGTTTAGTGGTTAACTACTGTGACTGTAGTGTATAGGGGCCTGGGTTCGAGCCTTGCAGAGGTTGTTTATTTTGTTGCTGGGCAGAACACGACCCGTTGGATACAGAGTGATTAAGGCACTTTAAACCAGTTGTAAGTGGGTGTGCACGTGTTTGCATGGAGCTAAGCACTGCTAACTTCCGGTTACACTTTCTTCTACTCAGTTAACTTCCATATTGCCTAATCTGTGTAGGCAGTGCTTACGCCTGTGCAGACACACTTAAACATACTTACTAGTACTTACATATGCGTACTACTGCTTATTTGTGCTTAAACCTGCTAACTAGTGCCTTATTCATTATGACACTGACACTTCACATGTGCATTTCCTACAGTACTCTAATTCATAAATATGTGTTATTTAGTGGGTTTTGCAACAAAAATATTGGTTATAATGTTCTTTGCCATGTAAAATAGACTGTGCTGCAGTGGGACTCGAAGCGGGAATGCCTGCTCATTAGGCGGATGTTCTGCCGACTATACTATTACTGTTCTGCTTCATTTGTATATATCTTCCATAATTTCATACCCATGGTTCCTTCCCCCACCCCCCCGAACTCCACGTACACAGCAACCATCCATTCTTTGGTTGCTAGCCCAGCCATACCACACCTCTACACATTGCCCTCTCTCCACGTCTTAGTATTCATCCAGTATACTGTTTTAACCCAAGCTTCTTCAGGCTCTTCATCCATTTAGTCCACGTACGTATGAGCCTTGCCTTGTTCATCTTTAGAGACATGTGTAAACTTCGGATTGACTCACAATCTTTGGGCCGTTCCAGCAGGGACAGACCTGTTTTTGTGTCAAGATTAGACTTAGCTGGTCTACACTGTTTCTCCCACTGGTAGCATCCTGCCAAGGATTTGATAAGCAGCAGTTTGCTCACACACCTGCCCAGCCTCATCTCCCGGTTCCACGGAACCAATATCCCAGTTTTGACATTCTGAGCATGATGCACACCCACACGCCCCCTCAATGTGCACCATTATTTATTATTTTCTTAAGTTTTTTGCAAGACTACTGTTCTCACATTATGATTGGACAGGAACTGTTTTGGTAATTTACATAAACTGCTCGAAATACTGTATTTGAGCAATGTACAAATGGTTGCTTGTCTTAATGTGACATGTCTGCCTGATGGGGTCTTGATATTACATAAGACAACAGCATTAAATAATACAGGGGTTGCTGGTGTTCTCCTTTTCATTCATTTTTAGTGCTTTGTTGTCACAAAGTTCGTTCTTGATATATATATATATATATATATATATATATATATATATATATATATACACACACACACACACACACACACACACACATGCATCTACATAATTACATACATTTCCTGTACTGTTGAATGACTGTGCTGGATGATATGTTTGTGATAACATCAGATGTATGTGTATCTGCCATGGCTTAGTGGTACATCACTTTGCCTATAGTGTGCAAGGTCCAGGGTTTGCAACTTGGGAGTGCTGATTATTTTGTTGCTGGGCAGGACAAGAGCTGTTGGATACAGAGTGACTAAGGCACTTTTAAGCAATTGTAAGCAGGTTTGCGCTGGTTTGCACGAGGGTAAGCAATGCTAACCTCCGGTTACATATGTTTACAGACAGTTAGCTTTGATCTTGCTTAACCTGTGTGCACATTGCTTACCCCATGCAAATGGGCTTAAACCCGCTTACTAGTGCTTAAATATGCTTACTACCTCTTACTACCACTTACTAGTGCTACATTTTAGACAGTAATAGTGTAATGGTTCTTGGGGAGGTAGGTGATTTGGAAAATGTATGGGGTTATTATTCATTACACAGTTTACCTTCCATTTGTATCTGTGATACTTTATGGGGCACATGTGATTATCTGTGGACTTTGCAACATTATGACACTGACACCTCACATCTGCATTAAATGCAGTACTGCAGTTAACAAATGTATGTTATTTATTAGGTTATGCCACAAAAAATATTTATCATAGAGTAATTTGAAGGGAAAATGGAATGTACTGCAGTGGGACTCAAGCCGGAAATGACTGCTCGTTATGCAAATGCTCTGCTCACTACACTATTGCTGTTCTGCTTCATTTGCATATATCTTCCTTGTTATCCTCTTCAGCCATTTAAGATACTATAGCCATAGCTAAGCAATGGGCACACCCGTGCACCTACAGTTAGCTGTACTTGGATTTTAAAAAATAAATAAAAGGGTTTCTTCTTTTAATTTATATGTAGTGTTGCTGTTGTACACATGGGTGACTGTTGGTGGGTAACATGCCAGATAAACTTTTATCCTACAGAATAAAGCAGAAGAGGAAACAATCTCTTACCCCAACAATTCTCTCCCCAGGTGGTAAATTTAGACATATGAGCTTTAAAGAATTTAAGAAAGAATTAGCTGAATTCTGTTTTTGTTTACTTTTATTTTATTTTGTTTAGTGGGTTTGTCTGACTAGGTTTAGTTAAAAACCCATTTTCAGCAGAGGTCCAGGGAGAAAGGCTCCAAAATACTGCAAACATTTTTAAACAGATATTCAGTAATATACATGAACAGCCATTAAATAATATATATTAATAATTACATATACATTTGCTAATTAGATTACATTCCTGTGACAACAGGGTTAACTATTACAGTAAAAAAGATACTTATGCATAAGTAGATGTTGAACATTAAGAGCCTGAAGTGGTGCATTAGTGTGTTTGTCAGCCAAATAATAGCTCATTTGATTTGTGATTAGAAATTCAAAGAAATGGAGGTGAGAGAACGAACTAGGTAGGACAGAAAATGTTAATATTATAATTAAGAAGTAGGGTGAAAAGCAGGTTAATAGACAATTGTATACATGGTTATCACAAGGTTTATATTAGCAGTACAGAGGAAGTGGTGAGCAGTGCTAGATAACAATGTATATAGCTGGGGGATGCTAGTAAAACTATTCAGGTACAGGTGGTGACTGGCTGTGGGCCATATGATTCTGAATGAAGAGAAATGTTTTGACAATATGGTAAGCTGAAGATAACAATGGTATTTATCCTGGAAATGTACAAGAGCAGATCCATTAATTTGATAGGCAAAAATGTTGTTGTGTTTTAAATGGGTTTGCATTCTGAATGGATTTATGTAAGAAATTATATGAGGAAAAAGGTCAATAGAATATGTCTGGTTTCCTGATTAAAAGTAGGCTAACCATGGTGCCCCAGTATTGATTTTATTTTTATGTTGAATTTGTTAATTGGAGTAGAGCACTGATCCTATTGGATCCATTTCAGTCTAAGCCCAGGGAAACAGTATAGTTACACAAGTTACATGACATTATATACGGAGTGAATGACAAAATGCAATATGTACACATATTATATACAAAGTGAATATCATAGTTAGCCTGAGGGAATAAGGGCAATAGATAAATGGCATTATATATTAAGTGAATGCAAAAAAGACTCTGGGGGGTTAGAGGAGGGGAAATGAGTGGTTAAGATATCTAAGGTTGTATGTTGGTTCATCTCTGAATAGTTTGGAAGCTAGTGGAGGGAAGGTGTCATTCTTTATAAATTTAAACAGTTGAGAGGCAAATAGAAAGTCACCACATTATTTCACGGGTACCCAGTTAACTTTTTCAATGGTTTTGCAATGGTGTTCATTTATTGGGAGAGAATGATGAATCTGCAAATGGCATTTGAAGTGCACTGAATGGTGAATACATTTTTTTAAGAAGCTGCAGCAATTAGAAGGAGACAGTATTTTAGCTGAGCCAGTAAGATAGCTTTTCATATGGCATTTCTACAGGGTCTGGACAGAAAAGGGTGATTCTTTTAGCCCATAACAGGAAAGAGTTGATTTTTTTGTGTAATAAGTCAAGGTGGAGTTAGGAATTTAGGAAGGGTTCAAACCAAATCCCAAGGTATTTGATTGAAGTGACATTTTCAATAGTGTTATTAAGCTGAGCAAGGATTTTTAGAGGCCTGGAGATAGAAGTAAGTTTTGCCTAGTGCTAACAAGCATTGTTTTTGTTTTAGAATGGTTTAGTAGTATTTTTTGTAACTGGCCCATTGAATAAGGGCATGGAATTAGTCAAGAGAAGAAACAGAATATGCTTGCAACTAGGATTGTGTTGGTGTGGTTTCTTTTCATTTATATAAATGTATGATTGTCTATGTAGTAAGTGATGGTTTAATAAAGATGTTTCTTGTTTAAAAAAGGCTGGAATTGAATACTTTATGTAATTTTGCTTAGGTTATACAACATATAGCGATATATGTGAAGTATAATGTTTGTCATGTTACTATAGTATGGTTACTTTTATATGAATTTAAATTTGCCTGTGTCACAAGTGATAATCCAATAAAGGTGTTTGGAAAAAAAAAGAGAAGAAACAGAATAGTTGGTATCAGAGACATATCTTAGGAATCCAAGTCGAGAAAGCAGAGGTAGAGTGGTTAATAGTAGCCACCCGCAAGGAGAATGCCCTAGGCTAGAATGGCTTAAATGCAGAACTATAGTATATCTTAAAATACACCATGTTATCTCCCTTATTAACTTTCTTCTGTACATTTCAGTATAAAAGATGGTGCAGAGGTTCTCTGGTTCGATTCTCAGCTGGAGTGCCTTCTGTGTGGAGTCTGCATGTCCTCCCTGCATTTGTGTGGGTTTCTTCTGGGTGCGCCGGTTTCCTACCATGTTACAAAGACATGCATCAGGAGCATTTCTCCCTAGGCCTCCGCTGAAAATTGGCTTTGGTTCCAAGTTGGACTTTCCTGGTTAACAAATGTTAAATAAATAAATTAAAGCAACATAAACCCACCTGCTTTACCAAAACTGAGGAAAGACTCCCTGACAGTATTCAGCTGTAAACCTGTCTCCTTAATTAACTCTTATGTCAAACTCTATCTGGAATACTAGCAGGCAGGGCTAATATGATTCTACCTTTACCCATGTAAGCTGGGTTTGTTCCAGGGATGTGAAGTGCAGAACACATTAGAACTCAGATGACTTACACGAATCAATTAAAAACTTCCCAGATTCAGTAGTAGCTGTCGAGTGATATCTGTTCTCTTGGATTTACAATGGAAAATAGCTGTATGTTTCATTAGATGTGTAGAAGTTATAACTGCCTTCTTTTAGTACTATAAAATTGTTTATTTAACTAGAACTGTTTACTGTTGCCATGTTTACTTTTTCCTCAATACACTGAATTGCCTGTGCACTCTCTCAGCTTGTCTCTGTTTAAAACGTACGTGACCTCCATGCAGTATACTGAAGCAAAACTGCTTTTGTATCCTTCTTCATTTAATCCAAGACTATTATTTTGACTTCAGAAATTCTAACTTGTAAAGAAAGTTTAAGCAAGGATTTCTGGATCACGGGCATGTTGTATTTCATTTCCATCTTGAGGCTTCAGTCAACTACAATAAGTAACTGCAAATAACAAATACAGTTAGAGGTTTGATTTTTTTTTCTGTCATCAGGGTATTTGTATTAAGCATTTTTTTCCGTTACCTGCACAACTGCAATACTGTTTAGTATGCATAACCATTTTTTTAGTACACTTTTTATTTATTAATTTTTAAAAGCTTATGACTGGCGTAATACACCAATGACCCATGACTGGATATGGGTAAATCCAGCATTACCTGCACACAGCCATGGGTTATTGCTATTGTACAATGACATTATTTAAGAAAGAAATTACTTACTTTTCTTAAATAATATCTTTGTATAATGGCACTGTGGTGTCCTTCTACATTGTTTCCAGAGTCTAACATTTTGATGATGTACTGTGCAAATGGGACTTACGTTCCCATGTTTACAAAGTATATCAGTGCTTTGGAAAGCAGGCAACACAGAAAGGAAGATGTACATTGCTATTTTCTTTTTGAAAAAAAAAAAACTGTAACCTCCGGACAGTTTAGAGGTATGAGAGTGATGGGAGAAAATGCAAGGAAAATCAGGTATGTTTCTTTAATTGTGCAGAATGTACCTGGTTTTCCTTGTATTTTCTCTGCTCTTGTATGCACCTCTCTACCTCTTATTTCAAAAAATGTGGAAAAAGCCATAAATAAAGGAGGGGGCCAATTATTAATGCTGCTCTTATAAACTTAGAAAGCTGCGAGAATAATTGTGCATTGTCTGAAGGAAAGAAAGTCTTAAACTGAAATGCATGGCATTATTTAGTGACTTCCCTCAGTGATTTGTCAGAAAACTTCAAATTTTATGAGGAATGAAATCACTAAATAATGGCACGCTTTTCAGTTTCAAACTTTCTTTCCTTCGGACTAATGCCTGTCTACCATATACCAACAGAAAAAAAAAGTCTGGCCTCTCAATGGTACTTTAGTGACCAGACTTTTTTCTATTGGTATATGTTTGATTTACAACAGGCACACTGGTTGAGCTGTCCAATCAGCATGCTCATTTTTGAATGTTAATGGACATTTGTTGTATAATTTTATTAATTCATGGTATCTTTCCAGCATTGTCTTACTGCTGGCATCCCCCCTTTTGAAAGAATACTACTTGGCTAACAGCAATTATAATTTAATGTTGATTGACACACAGTAAGAGTGCACAGTAGCTGATATCTTGGTATCAGATTTGTAATTTGATTAGTAATCTGAATGATTACATATATGTGAATCCATGGTGTCTGAATCATTCTACTGCCACAAAACCAAATAAGGTTTAGGGAGTACAGATCCTAAATCCTTACTACAGCACCTGCTGTGTATGCATGCGCTGACCTTAAGACCTTATGGCAAATGCATACTACTGTCTTGGGTTATGCCATGCCCAAATAAGCTTTATTACACCTGGTATAATAAGTGGTAGAAGGTAAATAAATTATTGATAAAAGATATACTTAAACAGACATGACTATTACTAAGCCTTCAACAAATAAACACAAGGATTATTTACCTCAGCAAACTACTCCAGTTGCGTCTAAAAAAGGATACCTTTTTAGAAGTCATTGGCCAGAGTTCATTAGGATTGGGAAGAGGGCAAGGAGGCATGCAGGTTGCAGTTTGTAATGATGTCCTGGCAAACATCCTGATAGGAAATTAAATTAATGATACTGTACCTTATGTGCATACAGTTAAATGGAGATTACCCTATGTGCATGCAGTTAAATGGAGATTACCTTATGTGCATGTAGTTAAATGGAGATTACCTTATGTGCATACAGTTAAATGGAGATTACCTTATGTGCATGTAGTTAAATGGAGATTACCTTATGTGCATACAGTTAAATGGAGATTACCTTACCTGCATGCAGTTAAATAGAGATTACTTTATGTGCATACAGTTAAATGGAGATTACCTTACCTGCATGCAGTTAAATAGAGATTACTTTATGTGCATGCAGTTAAATGGAGATTACCTTATGTGCATGCAGTTAAATGGAGATTACCTTACCTGCATGCAGTTAAATAGAGATTACTTTATGTGCATGCAGTTAAATGGAGATTACTTTATGTGCATGCAGTTAAATGGAGATTACCTTACCTGCATGCAGTTAAATAGAGATTACTTTATGTGCATGCAGTTAAATGGAGATTACCTTATGTGCATGCAGTTAAATGGAGATTACCTTACCTGCATGCAGTTAAATAGAGATTACTTTATGTGCATGCAGTTAAATGGAGATTACCTTATCTGCATGCAGTTAACTAGAGATTACTTTATGTGCATGCAGTTAAATGGAGATTACCTTACCTGCATGCAGTTAAATAGAGATTACTTTATGTGCATGCAGTTAAATGGAGATTACCTTACCTGCATGCAGTTAAATAGAGATTACTTTATGTGCATGCAGTTAAATGGAGATTACCTTACCTGCATGCAGTTAAATGGAGGAGATAAGCACACAAGGAAGGTATACAGAGGGAGATCCAGCCACTGCAAGCACCTCCAATAGAGGTAATGTAATTAGTTCAGAACATGAACTGAGTAATAGCAGCAACTCAGAATCAGAACCACAGATGAAAAACGGTATACAACTTCTTCTGAAGGGGCTCCTTTAGGTAAATCAGGAAGAGCCTGCCTAGGTATCCTGTAGAGTTCTGCAGCAGCAAAAGGAGAAAAGAGAGACTTTGACTGGATTAAGTACCTCTGTTTGGCTTTTTATTGCTTATTCTTGCTAACCGCACTATTCCAAGTTTTTTTATTAACTTTGCTACTTATTTGAACTGTTTTTTTTTTTAATTCTGATATGGTTTGCACTTTAACTGATAATTTTTAAGTGTTTTTCAACTGTTTAATTGCTGAAGGCTACACACTCAAGTGCGCTAGCCATTTTTCTGCCTTGAAAGTGTTTGTATTACTCTATCTGTTTTAATTAAAAAAAAAAAAAAAAAACTATCTCTCTACTCGTTTCCCACCTTTCTATAACCAGTAGAGCCCAATTTTCAGATTTTGCTGAATTCTGCGCTGTTTTGTAGTTTTTGTGTTGCCCAGACCTTACAAAGATAGAGGGAAGCTTCTCTGTTCATCATTGAGAGTGGTGAGCTTTGAGTAACCTATCTGTGGCTGGAGGAGTGGTTTCAGCTCAGAATATGTAGTTTTATTGGCCATTTTGGGCTATTTCTGTCCCTTTCATCTTTCTGTTTAAAAACCCGTGTTTGCACGGTTTTGCGCATCGCGCAGAAAGACTGCTCTTCAAATTTTCCCTTAGAACTAGATAATTTTCTAGTTCTAGCACTTGAAACTGTTTCTTTGTGCTCAGCACTTGTTCAAAACGTGTTGCAAGCATTAAATAATCTACGAATTATTGCAGCACTCAACCTTCCTCACTTGTCAAGAGGAAAACTGTTTATAGTACTTAAAATGATAAGCACCTAACCAGGCAAGTCTAACAGTCAGCTTCCAGGGTTTTCCCATGTCTACTTGATGAATCTGGGCATCTTGGGGCAATGTAGCAATTGCCTTATGTACACTGACAACCCTCTCCTCCTACCACCCAACACTACAACCTGTGAGAGATGCACTTACACAGTCAAACTGGAAACCAAGCTCTCTCCAGCCAAGACTGGAATAGACAGTCAAGATGAGAAGGTAAACACCTGCACCACACCACACTACACTCAACACATAGCCCATCAAAACCTGCACCACCTAAACCCACACATAGTAACACAAAACACACACCTACATTCGCGGAGGGTCTCAATAAAAATTTGCCCAAACAACAGAGACCTCCAAAGCTGAAATGCAAGCAACCACCACCTCCCAACACCACCCAAATGATACATAGTCCACAAAATTAGTGTGCCACTCAACCTCAGCCCATAAGGCAAAACAACGTACCCAACACACTAGACATAGCTGACTCTATAGTCATGCGCACTGACGTCCCCCTCACCAAGCTAAACAAGGAGAAAGTTACTGTCAGCTGCCTGTCGGGTTCCAGGATCTGCCACATAATGCATGCACTCAGGTCACTCCACAACAACTACAGATATGACTCTGTCATTGTCCATGTTGGAGTGAATGACCTGAGACATACCTCCCTAGACTACATGAAAAGAGACATGGAGGAGCTCCCGGATCATGTAGCCCAGGCAGGTATGACCCTGGCCCTGAGTAGCATTCTGCCATTGCCCAGAATGATACCACTGTACAAGGACAAAAGGATTGACTTCACAATTGGTTTAGCTTCTGGTGTCATTCTAAGGGGATCCAGTATCTGTCTGCCTGGGACAACATGATCAACAGACCACAATGCTTTGCCAGAGATGGCCTGCACCTGTCACCCCCTGGGATTTTGGATACTGGCTAAGGCTTTTGCTGCCCCTATAGTGCCTTTTTTAGGCAAGGTTCAAATGTCAAACTCACCACCATAGCAGGTACAAATAAGCTAAATCTGAGGGTAATGCTACTCAATGCTAGAAGCCTAAACCTCAAAATGCACTCACTTGAGGCACTCCTTAAGATGGAGAACATCGACATCTGTCCAGTGACTGAGACCTGGTTCAAGGCTCCAGAGAGCAGTCCTGCATTACCAGGCTGTACTTCATACCACACCTTTTGGTCACCTAACCTGGACTGAAACACTAAAGGAGGAGGCATTTTCATATTCGTAAAGGATATCCACACCTCCAGGCTAGTTGCTCAACATAATGCATCCAAAATTATCCAAGTACAATTAACACTGGGCAAGACTGCAATCCAGGTTGTAGCTTGCTACAGATCCCCCACCATGCCCCAGGATGCTCACTCCACATTTCTTGATGTACTGGATAATATTAAGGTACAGCCCAATACCCTAATAATGGGAGATTTCAACTACTCCACCATCAAATGGGAAAACTACCTATGTAATAACCAAAAAACAGGAATGAAGTGCTAGGAAAACTAGTAACCAAGTAGTATGAAGCACAAAACACTCCACCGGATCCACGACTGGTAAAATTTTTTTGTGTCTACACTATTAAATTTTACCAGTCATGGATCTGGTGGAGTGTTTTGTGGTTCATACTACTTGGTTATCTATGTAATAATGCTTTTGCCCAACTTTTTTTGAATTCATATATTCCAACGCCCTGGATCAGCTTGTCCATACCCCCACCAGTGGCAGCAGTATACTGGACCTGGTCATTACCAATATGGGTAACCGATGCTCCATGCCAGTGGTCAACTCCTTGCTGGTCAGATCCGGCCACAAGCTAATCCACCCTAGACATCCATATCTCGCCCCCATCCCCCATTAAGGGAACCACCATAAAAAACTTCTGCAAAGCCAACTTCATGCTTCTTAAGACATAAGTGGCAAACTTCAAGACACCCATACAGACAGAAAATAGAGGCACTACTGCTGAATGTTATACAAATGCACTGTATAAGCACATACACGAGTGCATGGACCGTGCCATCCCCAACAGAACCAAGATGCTATCCTCCAAAAAAAGGAAGCCAATCTGGTGGTCTTCTGCCATAAACAAACTCTACAACAGAAGGAAGAAGCTGTTGCGAAAAAGAGTAAAATCAGCCTCAGTAAGAAGCTGAGATCTCTCATAAAATCCTTCAAAGCCAGCTACGAAAATAAAATCACCACTGATTCTAAAGACAATCACAAAGCATTCTACAGCCATCTCAAGAGTCTCAATGGCAACACTCAGATCTGCTCAGAGCTACAGCACAATGGCACTAGATTTACAGAACAAACTGATATTGCCAACATCCTGGCAGACAGGTTCAGCGCAAACATTACCCCCCCTTACCCTCCAAAGCGCCCATCTCCATCCCGAAGAATGCAAAGCCCCTGTAATCATGGACGCACAAGTAAAGACCGCACTCTCCAAAGCCAAGAACACAGCATCCATGGGTCCAGACAACATCCCAGTCTGCATTCTGCATGAACTACAGAATGAACTGGCACCCCACCTAAGTACCATGGTCAACCATAGCCTCACTTCAGGCTTTGTGCCTACTGAATGGTGCACAGTGATGGTTATCCCACTCCACAAAGGGGGTGCCATCACGGACCCCGGGAACTACCGCCCCATTAGCCTGATAAGCCTGGTCTGCAAGGCCATGGAATGCATCATCCTACAGCTTATACACAAAGACATAGGCAACTTACAAACTCTGGACCCCACTCAGTTTGGGTTTGTAAAATGTAGATCATGCCTCCTAAATCTGATTGACTTCTTTGAAGCAGTCACCAGAGCTGTGGATGAGAGAAAGGTGGTGCACACAGCCTATCTTGACCTCACCAAGGCTTTTGACACCATACCTCACTCTGGTATTATACATAAACTGACTAGACTAGGCTTAAATCCCTATGTCACAAGATGGGTAGCCAACTGGCTCACCAACAGAACATAAACAGTGAAAGTCGTCAACTCCAAATCTGACTTCAGACCAGTGACAAGTGGAGTACCACAGGCTTCAGTCCTGAGTCCCTTCCTGTTCAGTATCTACTTCTCAGAAGTCCAGGCTAATACAGCTGGTCTCTGGCTGATGAAGTTCATAGATAACTGAAAACTAGGAGCCATAATAGAATCACCTACGGATGTGGACATTTTACAAAGAGGCCTCACTGAGACTGATGCTTGGTGTCAAAGTCATGGCATCAAGCTCAATGCCAAGAAGTGCATTGTCATCCCCTTTGGGAAAATAAACTGTACCCATGAACTACCACATAGGTGGCAGCCTACTTGTCAAAGAAAAATACTTCAAAAGACCAAAAGCATAAGGTTCAGTTCAGGTATCTTTATTCTTGCGCAAGGAGACAAAAATGCAGTTACAGAATTTGTCTGACTAAATCAGGAAGTGTAACAATTTTTATACCTTTCTTTCAAGACATTGCCCACTACGACTGACGTAGCAGATCACCAGTTCACAATTCTGTTACTTTACAGATGTTTCTCACATTTCTAGCTGACTCTTCAAAGTTTAAAAAAGATTTTTCAGTAAACAGGATGGCCTTGACGACCACCGGTCAATTATAACTTTCTTGCTATGTGATGTTACAAGTCTAGGTACTATGGCTAATTCAAGCACAATGCAAGTACAGATTTCTGAAGCAGTTCATTGTTTATAGTATCTAACTTTCTTGCAGCTTGTGCACTTTTTCATTAGCACGAACAGAGCTTATTGTCCATAATGAATGGATCTACAGAAATTATTATTATTCTTCATTTAATTTCCTGACCTAGCAGAAAATCACCTGCTTTCCAGTACATTTCCAAGGCATAAACATGTATTTTGCTGTGCTAGCAAACTAGGTCAGAGTGCATCTTGCAGTGTCAGAAAGCACAATTTCAGAAAAGCATGTTTTCAGTTTCAAATAGAACTAATGCTGCATATAGAATAAAAACGTGTTAATCTTCCCTTATTTAAAATAAGCATTGCACACATATGTTAATACATATTTTTCTAACATTTCCCCCCTGTTAATACATTTTATTCTATTTCAAAAGCATAAACAGTTTGTTTTTTCTCCTAACCTCATCCTTTGAGGATTTGCAGCTAAGAGAGTCATTCAGTTTAAACTTATGAAAGTGTTTCCTTTTTCAGCAGTTCTTCAGTGTCAGTACTTTGATACAAAGTCTCAGAAACTGACATGTCTATAAAATCTTTGATTAATTTTTTCATGCAGGGAATACCACAGCAAATACATGCTCCTAACAAAAGTAATCCCACACAAATGGCAATCAGGATGTTCATTAGGATGGAACCCCACCCCCCAAACAAATTCTGGAAAAAGTCCGTCAGTAGGTTCGGGCCTGGCCTGGTCATGTCTGACACTTGCTGAATCACTTCCAAATGATCGTTGATTTCGTGTTTATTTCCGGGAATGAACGAACAACACTCCTCTTACCACCTCTCGCCGCTAGGGTGAAGTCAAGAGCCATGCGGTTTTGAAACACCACAGTTCTCATCGCATTCAGTTCATCAGTCATTAATTCAAGAGCGGAAAAAGTTGTATTGCTCATGACCTCGAGAAGTTTGGATACCTTTCTCAGTTCCCAAATTGATTTAACTGCACCATATGCAGGGGCTATGCCAGCCCAGGATATGATAGTGTCACTCAAGTCCATGTGTGCTAGTTTACTCTTGTCTTTCACGGAGTTATGGTTTCTCCAGCCTGCTACGATCTGTCCCATTGGTTCTCAGGTATCTTGATTGGATTTTCAGGTTTCTTTGCGACGTCTCTGACGTTTCGAATTCTCCCATGAGGCAAAGCTGTAGTGTGTCGTATAGCTGGGACCAGGTAACCCAAAAAACAACTGCCGGACCAATTCTCAGGCAACCATTTGTATGCCTTTTTCCCACATATGAAATAACAGTTTTCTACCTTAGTATTGATATACACCTTCCCTGCATGAAACATTTTCTTATCTATAATAGACAATTGCTTTAAAAGAACAGGATTATGTTATATATCACTGACAGTTTTATGCAAGGACTCACAGTATGAGTCATAATCTGCATCACAAATTGTTTCTGTATTTTTAGCATTTTTAGGTTTAATATAACATTTATAAGAAACTGTTACACTACATTTACTCCAACCTACTTGAATTGTGTCATTCTTAAAAAGCATACAATTCCTGTTTGTGTAACAGGTAGGAACAATGCAATTTTGTCTCTAGATTTTACAGGTGTAGTCTCAAATATCAAGTTTTCCCAGGTCTCATTGACTCCCTAGGGGGACAGCAGCCATCAATAATCCCCCGTATGCTGTAGGTATAGCTGTGCAAATCCAACAATTTGAAACATTAAAAGTCTCAGCATACACATATTTGATTGCTTGGTAAGTGTTAAAGTTCGGATGCCAGTCTATGAGTGTTGAATCACATTTGTTCAGTCTAGCTGGTGTGGCTGAAGAAAAGAAAGGCCACAGCAAAAAGAACATTGTCACTAATGCAGTTATTAAGATGATTATGCAACACTGCTGAAGTCGTTCAGCATTCCTATTATTTCTGGGTCTTGTCATTCTACTGCTGCTGTGTGTTAGCAAGAGTTTTATCAAGTTCAAAGTTTTTGACTAGTTTACAGTGTGTCAAATGAATCCAAGATGAACGTTCCGCAATTTTGACTGCTGTGGCCGTGCTCAGCAGTACTTGATACTGACCTTCCCATTTAGGTGTCGTCCAATTCTTCTTTTTGATTGTCTTCACCCAGACCCAAGTGCTTGGGGCTACTGCCACTTCGAATGGTTTGGTTTGGTCTTTATCTGAAACAGAATTAAACTGTAAAAGATGTTTATTATTTAGCATACTCCTCATATACTCTGCAAGTGTCCAATCTGCTTCCTGGTCTGCAGGCATGAGAGGTTTCCACTGAGGTATATAATAAGCTCTTCCGAAAATCTTTTCGAAAGGTGTCAGTCCTTTTGCATTCGGAACAGTTCTCATGCTCAACAGTGCCAGGGAAAAACAGTACACCCAGTTCTTCTGTGTGTCTACCATACGTTTTTTAAGTTTATTCTTTAAAACTCCATTGTGCCTCTCTACTAACCCTGCAGATTGAGGGTGATATGCACAGTGATGTTTTAAAGAAATCCCAAAATACTGACTCAACTGTTGTATAGTTTGGTTAACGAAATGTGTACCATTGTCACTGTAGATCCTTTCCGGTATGCCAAATCTAGGAATAATCTCTTTAACTAGGGTCTTTGCAACAGTGGCTACATCTGGTTTACTAGTCGGAAAGGCCTCCACCCATTTGGAGAACATTTCCACAATGACAAGGCAGTACTTTTTGTTTTCACATTTGTTCAATTCTATGAAATCCATACAGATAGTATGAAACAGATATGGTGGTGTAGGGAAACTCCCTTGCTTGGGCTTTAATGCCCCTCGTGCATGATGTTTATTACAAATGTGACATGACAGGCAAAATTTTTTAGTGTAGTTTGTAAACCCATACGTAGCAAATACCCGATTCACTAACTGTACCATCCCCCCTATTGAGACATGGCTCTGCCCATGGCTCAACAAAGCTGCATATCTAAATAAATTAGACGGTAATATCGGTTTTCCCTCTTTGGAGAGGTACAGCCCTTCCTTGAGAATTGCTCCTCGTTTTTTCCATTTTTGTTTCTCAGCCTGTGTAGTAAGTGTCTGCATTGTTTTCAACATTTCTAAGTCTAAAATCTCAGAAGGTTGTAATTCCTCATTCAAAAGAAATGCTTCTGAGGTTGTTTGCTTTGCAGCTGTGTCAGCTCTCGCATTGCCTTTTGAAATCCTATCTTGTTGTTTTGTATGAGATATGCATTTACAAATAGCTACTTTCTGAGACAACTGAATAGAATCTAACAAATCTAAAATAAACTGTGCATGGTTAATCGGTTTGCCAGTAGATGTCACCATTCCTAGATTCTTCCACTGTTGTGCAAAAACATGTACAGTAGAAAAAGCATACTGGCTGTCTGTAAAAATGTTTACGCTTTTACCCTTTGCTAAGGTACATGCCCGTGTCAAGGCAATCAACTCTGCTGCTTGTGCAGATAAGTTATGTGGTAGAGGTTTCGCTTCTACAATCTCAGTATCAGAAACTACTGCATAACCTGTTAGGTTCTGTCCTGTAGGACTCCTTTTGCATGAGCCATCCACGTAATATGTCACCTCGGCATCATCCAAGGGAACATCCGTGATGTCTTTTCTAGGCAGTGTCTTTTGCTCAATTACCTGCAGGCAGTTATGGGGTGTGCCATCCACAGCAGTTGGGAGCAAGGTAGATGGATTCAAAGTACATCGTTCAATTGTCATGTGAGGTTGGCTCAGCAATATAGTCATACAAGAAAGATGCCGAGCAGGGGAAAGATATGCTACTTTTTCTTGCAGTAAAATGATTGCAACTGCATGAGGCACTCTCAATGTGAGAGGGTGGAATAACACTACTGAGGCTGAAGCCTGCACTGCCATTGCAGCTACAACTACTGCTTGTACACAGTGGGGTAGAGACCATGCCACTGGGTCCAGTTGTGATGAATAATAAGCAATGGGGCATTGTTTGTCCCCATGCTGTTGAGTCAATACTGATGTCATATAACCTTGCTTGCAATCTACAGTTTGGAAAAAAACGTTTGTGATAATTTGGTAATCCTAAAACTAATGATGATGCTATCAATTGTTTCAGTTTGCAGAAAGTTAATTTTGCTTCTGGTGTCCATTGTATTAAATCTTGTGCTGCCATAGGCTTCTTAAAAATCAGGTCGATTAAAGGTGCAGATTCCAAAGCATAGTTTGGGATCCAGCTTCGACAAAAATTAGTCGTACCCAGGAAGGACATCATTTCCTTCTTGGTTGTGGGTTTAGGTGCTTGTAAAATTGCTACTTTTCTGTCCTCGTCTAATGTTCTGTCATCTTTGGATTTTACATATCCAAGGTATTTTACTTGTTTTCTCCAAAGCTGCAATTTATTTTTGCTTACTTTGTGTCCTTCAACTGCTAGGAATTTTAATAATGCTATAGTATCTTCCTTACAATCTCGCTGGGTAGGGGCAGCCAGCAGGATGTCATCAACATAAAAGTAAAATTTGACTACCTCTCGGTGGGATAAATCCCGCTAAATTACTTGCCATCTCTTGTGAGAATATCATTAGGCTTTCACTATAGCCCTGTGGAAGTCGCGTATATGTATACCGCTTCCCCTGAAATGTAAATGCAAACCAATACTGGCTGTCATGGTGTATCGGTATCGAAAAGAATGCGTTGCTGATATCTACCACAGAAAAATAATTCTGTTGAGGTTTTAAATCATTCAACAAGGTATGTGGAACTGGCATCGTAGGTGCTCTTGGTATTACTGCGTCATTTACAGCTTGTAAATCTTGGACCATATGCCATTCTCCATTTGCTTTTTTAACTGGGAATAAGGGTGTGTTACATGGCGAATCAGGAGATTCCACCAGTATTCCCTTCTTAAGTAAAGCTGCTATGATTGGTTTAATACCTGCCTCTGCATCTTTTCTCAAGGGGCACTGTCTCTTTTGTGGTCTAAATGCTGACTTTGGCGTGATAGTAACTGGTCCTGCTGTGCGAATAAGTCCTACGTCTGACTTTCCTGTTGACCAGAGAGTTTCTGGTATGTCTAACAAAGCTTTTTCTTCCTCTTCTAATAAGAGGGCTTCCCAGCTGTCTTTGCTGGACTGCAAGTGTACAGCTGGATGTGTTTGTGTTATCCAGTTCAATTTCTGTCTTTGTATTCCCTGTTCTGACCGTTCTGTCTGTTTTTCCCATTTTGTGATTTTTTTTCTCCTAGGTCTATCCATTTTAAACCTTTCTCTTTAGTTAAACTAACATGCGGTAATAGATTCGATTTGTAAAGTGAAAAGAACTCCTGGGGTAATGAACAGCTAACTACACTGTTCCCTTTCATGTCCCAGTACAAATTACACAGTACTAATCGTTTGCATGATTTCTAAACAATTCTTGTTCATATTCTTTGTCAGGTCCTGGTGTATTACAATAATATAGAGTACAGTGCAACAGGTGTTGTATGTCAATGCAAAGGGAGGGGAACTTACTGATAGCTACATTCATTAACTCTTCAGTTATTGTTCCAGGGCCAGTCGTAACTAAGATCTGGCTGTACCAGTAAAATGACTCACCTTCCGTTTGCACTGCAAAAGTATTAGTTTGTCGCTGTGCTTCCATACCCTGCATGGTTGGAACTACTGCTATGCCTAATAGTTGCATAAGATCTCTGCCCAAAAGGTTCACTGGGCATTTTGCAGAAACAACAATTTTGCTTTTCTGGGTTAATCCTGAAACAGGATCTGTTATTGTAATGTTATGGGAGAGAGGTTCCCGATACAGCTGTCCATTAGCTGCTTTTACTAGTATAAAGTCATGTGATTCTGAATTTTCTGGTAGTTTGGAGGGGTGTACTAGGGTTTGTCATGCCCCTGAATCGCACAAAAATTTGACTTCCCTCCCTTCTACCAGGAGTGTCACTTTTGGTTTTGTGTCAGCTAGATAGAGCTCTAAGCTCAGTAAGGCCAGGTCTAATATTTTGTTTTCTTCACTATCGGTAGCTTCCTGCACTTCCTCTATTATCACATTCTCTGCTCCTTCTATCACATTCTCATTTGTCCTTTCTCTATTATTCCTATCTAGTGATTCCTGACTTTCATATAGTCAGTCCTCACCCTCATCGTTTTTGTCTTCCACTGCTGCCTTCTTATTTTTCTTGCAATCCCTTGCCAAATGTCCCTTTTTCCCGGATTTGAAGCCCTCACCTCTTTTCTTTCTCCCTTCAAAGTCCTCTGATCGCTGATCAGATTGTTTGTTTCCCTGGGCATTCTTTTTGCCCTTTTGTCCGGACTGTACTAAATAAATTTGTCCATCTTCTACAGCAAATACTTGGGCTTTCTTTTTCCTTTTGTTATTAAAATGCCTTTCGGCATGTCTAGCATAGTCAAGCAATGATTGTAATCTGCTTGTATGATGGTCTACCATATGTTTAGTAATGAAACTACTTATGGGTGCAATACTGCCTTTTAAAAATGCATTCTTTAACTGCTGCTCATATGGGGAATCTTGTGTCTGATCTTCAGGCACCTGCATTCCACAGTGGTTGTTAAAACATTCTAATAATCTGGTAAAATATCTATCAACAATTTCACTTTCTTGTTGGATGCATTGATTAATGCAAGTCCAGTCTGCCCTAGGCTTCTATTTCTCAGAAATTCGGTCTGTCAGACCTTTCACTCTGTTATCTAGTTCTGCGCTGCTATGTGGTAGGGGCCTAAGTGCAGCGTCACGGGGATTCCAGTTGCCACTGATCATGTGCCAATCTGGACCTACTATTTGTCTGACTACTTTTTCTACTTCCTCTCCGTTTAAGTGATAACTTAATCTCATGCCCTGTAAGTCTTCTAAGAACTTTCTAAAATTAACTTTTGGGTGGGGAATTCCCTCTGTGGCTTTCTGGATGTCATCCGGTGTCCACGATCTGTATACTAAGAGAGTTGGGTCCTGCCCTTCTTGTCCTGCCTGAGGATTTGGTACTTCTATGAGTGGGCATATTTCTTCTTCACTCATAGCCTGTGAATTTCCATTCATTTGATATAATTTAATATCCCCTTTTAAATTACGTGTTCAAGACCTAGTGTCGATAGGATCTCTAACAAACGGTAGTGGTTTTATAGGAATAACTGGATATCGTGGAGGTGGGCCAGTTTGTTCTTTTGCTTCATATTCCAGTAAGGGAACTGGTAAGGGAACCAGAACCGGAGGGGGTGGAGGGGCCGATGCTATAACTAAGTTATTATCCTCTTTGTCTAGAAACATTGCTTTTGAATTTTTATTCTTTTGTTCTCTTCGGTTTGCTTCCTCAATCCACCTGTGTGCCTGAGGAACTCCTAATTTATGCTGTTTTTTAACCCGACCTTTAGAATCAGTTTTTAGTTGTCTAATAAGTTTGTTAAGTGAGGATCTTTCTAGTTTCCCATCAAATTCATATTTATTAACCCATTTAGTATAATATCTAACATTGTCGGCGCGCTGTGATTGCATATAATTTGCATCTTCGGTTAACGGTGGGCTTTGGGGTCTTTTCGTTTTTGTGCACGTATTACCCATTTTGTTCTAACTTTTTAAATGTTACATAACCCTTTTATTTTTAATGTGGTACCACCAAGTGTTTACAGTCTCTTCAGACTACCTGCCTACTTATTCTGTTTCCCTGATCTATGATAAGATAGCAATATTTCTGTCCCTGAATTTTAACAAAAATTCTCATAGAACAAATACAATCAAGTCCCTGATCGAAAACAGAAAAAAGTAGATTCACCCTACCTGAGCCTCAGCGATTGGTTACTCACTGTTCAAATGGAACCTGCCTTTAGTCATAGATCAGAAAAGTGGCTGGCCTCTTTTGCACAACAATTCAGTCGGAGGTCTTTCAATGAAGAAGATCTGATGTGGTATCTTCCCTGCTCAGTTTCATGCCACCTGACCAATCTGATCCCAGGCTGAATGAGGGTATCCGGCTTGAAGGACCAAAAAATGTCAAAGAAAAATACTTCAAAAGACCAAAAGCATAAGGTTCAGTTCAGGTATCTTTATTCTTGCGCAAGGAGACAAAAAATGCAGTTACAGAGTTTGTCTGACTAAATCAGGAAGTGTCACAATTTTTATACCTTTCTTTCAAGACATTGCCCACTACAACTGACGTAGCAGATCACCAGTTCACAATTCTGTTACTTTACAGATGTTTCTCACATTTCTAGCTGACTCTTCAAAGTTTAAAAAAGATTTTTCAGTAAACAGGATGGCCTTGACGACCACTGGTCAATTATAACTTTCTTGCTATGTAATGTTACAAGTCTAGGTGCTATGGCTAATTCAAGCACAATGCAAGTACAGATTTCTGAAGCAGTTCATTGTTTATAGTATCTAACTATCTTGCAGCTTGTGCACTTTTCATCAACACGAACAGAGCTTATTGTCCATAATGAATGGATCTACAGAAATTATTATTATTCTTCATTTAATTTCCTGACCTAGCTTTCCAGTACATTTCCAAGGCATAAACATGTATTTTGCTGTGCTAGCAAACTAGGTCAGAGTGCATCTTGCAGTGTCAGAAAGCACAATTCCAGAAAAGCATGTTTTCTGTTTCAAATAGAACTAATGCTGCATATAGAATAAAAACGTGTTAATCTTCACTTATTTAAAATAAGCATTGCACACATATGTTAATACATATTTTTCTAACACTACTAAACACCAAAAATTCGATAAGAGACCATGGGACACAGGTGGACAGCAGTCTCCCCTTTGATAATCATGTTGCCACAGTAGTCAGGAAATCCTTCTATGTGGCACACCTCATCACAAAGGGGTTCTCCTCCAGAAAAAAAGAGGTCATTGTTCCTCTCTACTCATCCCTCATCAGACCCATTATAGAGTACAATGCCCCGTTTGTCATGTACCTCACAAGACATCTACAACAACTAGAAAGGCCACAGAAATACCTCACTAAGAGGATTACCAGCCTCAAACAGATGCCATACGCAGACCATCTTAAAAAACTCCAGCTCTACTCCATCACATATTGCCTACATAGAGGTGACCTCTTCCTAACATACACAGCCATGTCTAACCCAGATCTGATGAACATGCTACACTTAAAGAAATCCCAATCTCTCTGAGCCACATGCTCCAGGGACCTAAACCTTGTCACCACAATAAACAGAACATGCTGGAGGGATAGATTCCTGTCCCAGAGATTTCCCATGCTCTGGAACAGACTACCCATTCATGTCAAACAAAGCGCCTCATTAGCCCTCTATAAGAAAAAAATTGACGATTGGATGGGAAACAGGATATTCACCCCAGGGATCACTCCTGTGGCTGTGCTCGACAGGGGCACAGGAAAATAATTTTCTTGGGTGGTGAAAGCCAGGGAACCTTTTTGACTAGGCTTATATAGGCTCTAGGGCCAATAGCCTAGTACTTACCTATGAACCTATGAACCTATGAATAGATAGATGGTAGCAGTAAGCCTAAATCTAAGTCACAGTTGTCAAAAGATACTAGACATCCTATGGAAAGGGGGGAGTGGACAGGAGCACGAAGACAAAGATGTGACAGGCAGAGTTTTCAGATCCCACCTTACAAAACTTGAAGAAGACAGCTGAGGAACGTTCATACTTTCAAAGGCAGTGGCAGTCTCTCTACTAAAATGAGGGATTATTATACAGACAATGGGAATAGACTCCTGGTTGGAACCTAGAGGGAAAAGTGATATAGTAGTTGTTAATACCTATCATCATGCACTTCCGGCCACTCCCCATAATAATTCTTTTTCAGGACATCTAGGCATAAACCATACAAACAGTAGACTTATGCAATAATTGTATTGGTCAGGTATTGCAGATTATATAATAATGAGGCATTACTATTCAAAAACTTGCACGCTAATTGGACAGTCCCATCAGTGTGCCCATTGTAAATAAAACATATTCCAATAGGAAGTTCTGTTGCTGAACTAGGTTTTCTGTTGGACTATGCTCCACATGTACAAAAACAAGTAAGAGTTTATCAGCTAAGTAGAAACAAGTGTCCATCAAACTCACAGATAGGTAAGAGGTATACCCCACCATCACACACATGCTTCAGCCAATCCTGCAATAAATTAGAAATAAATTATAAACAGAGATCACATGCATGCTGATTTGTCAGCCAAGTCAGTGTTCTATCCAGAGTGAGACCAACAGGAGAAAGTCAAGTCTTTATAAAACTTCCATTCTCTGTGCCTTTAAATGGAGACTATAATTGCAGAAAAAAAATGCATATCACCACATTAAAATGCTCTTTAAAGAAGAAGAATAGACCTCCACAAAAATAAATACGTAGTCTATCAGTGCTGCGAATGCTGATTCTGTGCAAAAGACACATCCTTGGAGTTCACAGCAACTGTACAAACAGAAAGAAAATGCAGACTCTGCATACAAGGCACCAGTAGGGATTCATCGTTAGGTTAAAAAAGGGATATACACTTCAATATACTGTGAAGGTACTTACAGCCTTAGCACATGCGCAGTACACATCTTAGGTGCCCCAGATTACCAGGAGCTGCCGGAAGAGCACTAAAGTTCATTTATGCAATCACATTATTTAGAAAAGGTAAGTTTTATTTATTAAATAATGTCATTGCATAATAGCAACAATCTACTCGTGTGTCTGGGTAATGCAGGCTGTATCCCCTGTTGGCTTTGTTTTATCACTCAGGCTTTGTTTTTGTTAGGAAAATATGTATTAACATATGTGTGCAATGCTTATTTTAAATAAGGGAAGATTAACACGTTTTTATTCTATATGCAGTATTAGTTTTATTTTAAACTGAAAACATGCTTTTCTGAAATTGTGCTTTCTGACACTGCACTCTGACCTAGTTTGCTAGCACAGCAAAATACATGTTTATGCCTTGGAAATGTACTGGAAAGCAGGTGATTTTCTGCTAGATCAGGAAATTAAATGGAGAATAATAATAATTTCTGAAGATCCATTCATTATGGACAATAAGCTCTGTTCGTGTTGATGAAAAAGTGCACAAGCTGCAAGATAGTTAGATACTATAAACAATGAACTGCTTCAGAAATCTGTACTTGCATTGTGCTTGAATTAGCCATAGCACCTAGACTTGTAACATCACATAGCAAGAAAGTTATAATTGACCGGTGGTCGTCAAGGCCATCCTGTTTACTGAAAAATCTTTTTTTAAACTTTGAAGAGTCAGCTAGAAATGTGAAAAACATCTGTAAAGTAACAGAATTGTGAACTGGTGATCTGCTACGTCAGTCATAGTGGGCAATGTCTTGAAAGAAAGGTATAAAAATTGTGACACTTCCTGATTTAGTCAGACAAACTCTGTAACTGCATTTTTTGTCTCCTTGCGCAAGAATAAAGATACCTGAATTGAATCTTATGCTTTTGGTCTTTTGAAGTATTTTTCTTTAACATTTTTTTGGTCCTTCGGACCGGAAACCCTCATTCAGCCTGGGATCAGATGGGCCAGGTGGCATGAAACTGCACAGGGAAGATACCACATCGGATCTTTTTCATTGAAAGACCTCCGACTGAATTGTCGTGCAAAAGAGGCCAGCCACTTTTATGATCTACGACTGAAGGCGGGTTCCGTTTGAACAGTGAGTGACCAATTGCTGAGGCTCAGGTAAGGTGAATCTACTTTTTTCTGTTTTAGATCAGGGACTTGACTGTATTTGTTCTGTGAGAATTGTTAAAATTCAGGGACAGAAATATTGCTATCTTGTCATAGATCAGGGAAACAGAATAAGTAGGCAGGTAGTCTGAAGAGACTGTAAACACTTGGTGGTACCACATTAAAAATAAAAGGGTTACGTAACATTTAAAAGGTTAGAACAAAATGGGTAATACGTGCTCAAAAACGAAAAGACCCCAAAGCCCACCGTTAACCGAAGACGCAAAATATATGCAATCACAGCATGCCGACAATGTTAGATATTATACTAAATGGGTTAATAAATATGAATTTCATGGGAAACTAGAAAGATCCTCGCTTATCAAACTTATTAGACAGTTAAAAACTGATTCTAAAGGTCGGGTTAAAAAACAGTGTAAATTAGGTGTTCCTCAGGCACACAGGTGGATTGAGGCAGCAAACCGAAGAGAACAAAAGAATAAAAATTCAAAAGCAATGTTTCTAGACAAAGAGGATAATAACTTAGTTATAGCATCGGCCCCTCTGCCCACCCTGGTTTCGGTTCCCTTACCAGCTCCCTTACCGGAATATGAAGCAAAAGCACAAACTGACCCACCTCCACGATATCCAGTTGTTCCTATAAAACCACTACCATTTGTTAGAGATCCTATCAAGACTAGGTCTCGAACACGTAATTTAAAAAAAGGGATATTGAATTATGTCAAATGAATGGAAATTCACGGGCTATGAGTGAAGAAGAGATATGTACACTCATAGAAGTACCAAATCCTCAGGCAGGACAAGAAGGGCAGGACCCAACTCTCTTAGTATACAGACGGTGGACACCGGAAGACATCCAGAAAGCCACAGAGGGAATTCCCCATCCAAAAGTTAATTTTAGAAAGTTCTTAGAAGACTTACAGGGCATGAGATTAAGTTATCACTTAAACGGAGAGGAAGTAGAAAAAGTAGTCAGACAAATAGTAGGTCCAGATTGGCACATGATCAGTGGCAACTGGAATCCCCGTGACGCTGCACTTAGGCCCCTCCCACATAGCAGCGCAGAACTAGATAACAGAGTGAAAGGTCTGACAGACCGAATTTCTGAGAAATGGAAGCCTAGGGCAGACTGGATTTGCATTAATCAATGCATCCAACAAGAAAGTGAAACTGTTGATAGATATTTTGCTAGATTATTAGAATGTTTTAACAATCACTGTGGAATGCAGGTGCCTGAAGATCAGACACAAGATTCCCCATATGAGCAGCAGTTAATGAATGCATTTTTGAAAGGCAGTATTGCACCCATAAGTAGTTTCATTACTAAACATATGGTAGACCATCGTACAAGCAGATTACAATTACTGCTTGAATATGCTAGACATGCCGAAAGGCATTTTAATAACAAGAAGAAAAAGAAAGCCCAAGTATTTGCTGTGGAAGATGGAGAAGTTTATTTAGTACAGTCTGGACAAAAGGGCAAAAAGAATGCCCAGGGAAACAAACAATCTGATCAGCGATCAGAGGACTTTGAAAGGAGAAAGAAAAGAGGTAAGTGCTTCAAATGCGGGAAAAAGGGACACTTGGCAAGGGATTGCAAGAAAAATAAGAAGGCAGCAGTGGAAGACAAAAACGATGAGGGTGAGGACTGACTATATGAAAGTCAGGAATCACTAGATAGGAATAATAGAGAAAGGACAAATGAGAATGTGATAGAAGGAGCAGAGAATGTGATAATAGAGGAAGTGCAGGAAGCTACCGATAGTGAAGAAAACGAAATACTAGACCTAGCCTTACTGAGCTTAGAGCTCTATCTGGCTGACACAAAACCAGAAGTGACACTCCTGGTAGAAGGGAGGGAAGTCAAATTTTTGTGCGTTTCAGGGGCATCACAAACCCTGGTACAAGCAGTAGTTGTAGCTGCAATGGCAGTGCAGGCTTCAGCCTCAGTAGTGTTATTCCACCCTCTCACATTGAGAGTGCCTCATGCAGTTGCAATCATTTTACTGCAAGAAAAAGTAGCATATCTTTCCCCTGCTCGGCATCTTTCTTGTATGACTATATTGCTGAGCCAACCTCACATGACAATTGAACGATGTACTTTGAATCCATCTACCTTGCTCCCAACTGCTGTGGATGGCACACCCCATAACTGCCTGCAGGTAATTGAGCAAAAGACACTGCCTAGAAAAGACATCATGGATGTTCCCTTGGATGATGCCGAGGTGACATATTACGTGGATGGCTCATGCAAAAGGAGTCCTACAGGACAGAACCTAACAGGTTATGCAGTAGTTTCTGATACTGAGATTGTAGAAGCGAAACCTTTACCACATAACTTATCTGCACAAGCAGCAGAGTTGATTGCCTTGACACGGGCATTTACCTTAGCAAAGGGTAAAAGCGTAAACATTTTTACAGACAGCCAGTATGCTTTTTCTACTGTACATGTTTTTGCACAACCGTGGAACAATCGAGGAATGGTGACATCTACTGGCAAACCGATTAACCATGCACAGTTTATTTTAGATTTGTTAGATTCTATTCAGTTGCCTCAGAAAGTAGCTATTTGTAAATGCATATCTCATACAAAACAACAAGATAGGATTTCAAAAGGCAATGCGAGAGCTGACACAGCTGCAAAGCAAGCAGCCTCAGAAGCATTTCTTTTGAACGAGGAATTACAACCTTCTGAGATTTTAGACTTAGAAATGTTGAAAACAATGAGGACACTTACTACACAAGCTGAAAAACAAAAATGGAAAAAACGAGGAGCAATTCTCAAGGAAGGGCTGTACATCTCCAATGAAGGACAACCAATATTACTGTCTAATTTATTTAGATATGCAGCTTTGTTGAGCCATGGGCAGAGCCATGTCTCAACAGGGGGAATGGTACAGTTAGTGAATCGGGTATTCGCTACGTATGGGTTTACAAACTACACTAAAAAATTTTGCCTGTCATGTCACACTTGTAATAAACATCATGCACAAGGGGAGTTAAAGCCCAAGCAAGGGAGTTTCCCTACACCACCGTATCCGTTTCATACTATCTGTATGGATTTCATAGAATTGAACAAATGTGAAAGCAAAAAGTACTGCCTTGTCATTGTGGATATGTTCTCCAAATGGATGGAGGCCTTTCCGACTAGTAAACCAGATGCAGCCACTGTTGCAAAGACCCTAGTTAAAGAAATTATTCCTAGATTTGGCATACCAGAAAGGATCTACAGTGACAATGGTACACATTTCGTTAACCAAACTATACAACAGTATTTTGGGATTTCTTTAAAACATCACTGTGCATATCACCCTCAATCTGCAGGGTTAGTAGAGAGGCACAATGGAGTTTTAAAGAATAAGCTTAAAAAACTTATAGCAGATACACAGAAGAACTGGGTGTACTGTTTGCCCCTGGCACTGTTGAGCATGAGAACTGTTCCGAATGCAAAAGGATTGACAACTTTCGAAAAGATTTTCGGAAGAGCTTATTATATACCTCAGTGGAAACCTCTCATGCCTGCAGACCAGGAAGCAGATTGAACACTTGCAGAATACATGAGGGATATGCTAAATAACAAACATCTTTTACAGTTTAATTCTGTTTCAGATAAAGACCAAGCAAAATAATTCGAAGTAGCAGTAGCCCCAGGCATTTGGGTCTCGGTGAAGACAATCAAAAAGAAGAATTGGACGACACCAAAGTGGGAAGGTCCGTATCAAGTACTGCTGAGCATGCCCACAGCAGTCAAGATTGTGGAACGTTCATCTTGGATTCATTTGACACACTGTAAACTAGTCAAAAACTTTGAACTTGATAAAACTCTTGCTAACACACAGCAGCAGTAAAATGACAAGACCTAGAGACAATAGAAATACTGAATGACTTCAGCAGTATATTCAGCAGTGTTGCACAATCATCTTAATAACTGCATTAGTGACAATGTTCTTTTTGCTGTGGCTTTTGCTGTGGCCTTTCTTTTCTTCAGCCACACCAGCCAGACTGAACAAATGTGATTCAACACTCATAGACTGGCATCCAAACTTTAACACTTAACAAGCAATCAAATATGTGTATGCTGAGACCTTTAATATTTTGAATTGTTGGATTTGCACAGCTATACCAGCAGCATACGGGGATTATTGATGGCTGCTGTCCCCCTAGGGGTCAATGAGACCTGGGAAAACTTGATTTTTGAGACTACACCTGTGAAATCTAGAGACAAAATTGCATTATTTCTACCTGTTACACAAACAGGAATTGTATGCTTTTTTAAGAATGACACGATTCAAGTAGGCTGGAGTAAATGTAATGTGACTGTTTCTTATAAATGTTATATTAAATCTAAAAATGCTAAAAATACAGAAACAATTTGTGATGCAGATTATGACTCATACTTTGAGTCCTTGCATAAAACTGTCAGTGATATACAACATAATCCTGTTGTTTTAAAGAAACTGTCTATTATAGATAAGAAAATGTTTCATGCAGGGAAGGTGTATATCAATACTAAGGTAGAAAACTGTTATTTCATATGTGGGAAAAAGGCATACAAATGGTTGCCTGAGAATTGGTCCGGCAGTTGTTTTTTGGGTTACCTGGTCCCGGCCATACGACACACTGCAGCTTTGCCTCATGGGAGAATTCAAAACATCAGAGATGTCACAAAGAAACCTGAAAATCCAATCAAGAAAACTGAGAATCTAGTGGGACAGATCATAGCAGGCTGGAGAAACCATAACTATGTGAAAGACAAAAGTAAACTAGCACACATGGACTTGAGTGACACTATCATATCCTGGGCTGGCATAGCCCCTGCATATGGTGCAGTTAAATCAATTTGGGAACTGAGAAAACTATCCAAACTTCTCGAGGTCATGAGCAATGCAACTTTTTCTGCTCTTGAATTAATGACTGATGAACTCAATGCAATGAGAACTGCGGTGCTTCAAAATCGCATGGCTCTTGACTTCACCCTAGCAGCGAGAGGTGGTACGAACTCTTTAATCAAAGACGAGTGTTGTTCATTTATTCCCAACAATAAGCACGAGATCGACGATCATTTGGATGTGATTCAGCAAGTTTCAGACCTGACCAGGCCAGGCCCAAACCCACTGATGGACTTTTTCCAGAATTTGTTTGGGGGGTGGGGTTCCATCCTAATGAGCATCCTGATTGCCATTTGTGTGGGATTACTTTTGTTAGGAGCATGTATTTGTTGTGGTATTCCCTGCATGAAAACATTAATCAAAGATTTTATAGACATGTCAGTTTCTGAGACTTTGTATCAATGTACTGAAATTGAAGAACTGTTGAAAAAGGAAACACTTTCATAAGTTTAAACTGAATGACTCTCTTAGCTGCAAATCCTCAAAGGAAGAGGTTAGGAGAAGAAACAAACTGTTTATGCTTTTGAAATAGAATAAAAAGTATTAACAGGGGGGAAATGTTAGAAAAATATGTATTAACATATGTGTGCAATGCTTATTTTAAATAAGGGAAGATTAACGCGTTTTTAATCTATATGCAGTATTAGTTTTATTTGAAAATGAAAAAATGCTTTTCTGAAATTGTGCTTTCTGACACTGCACTCTGACCTAGTTTGCTAGCACAGCAAAATACATGTTTATGCCTTGGAAATGTACTGGAAAGCAGTTCTGCTAGGTCAGGAAATTAAATGGAGAATAATAATAATTTCTGTAGATCCATTCATTATGGACAATAAGCTCTGTTCGTGTTGATGAAAAAGTGCACAAGCTGCAAGATAGTTAGATACTATAAACAATGAACTGCTTCAGAAATCTGTAGTTGCATTGTGCTTGAATTAGCCATAGTACCTAGACTTGTAACATCACATAGCAAGAAAGTTATAATTGACCGGTGGTCGTCAAGGCCATCCTGTTTACTGAAAAATCTTTTTTAAACTTTGAAGAGTCAGCTAGAGATGTGTGAAACATCTGTAAAGTAACAGAATTGTGAACTGGTGATCTGCTACATCAGTCGTAGTGGGCAATGTCTTGAAAGAAAGGTATAAAAATTGTGACACTTCCTGATTTAGTCAGACAAACTCTGTAACTCCATTTTTTGTCTCCTTGCGCAAGAATAAAGATACCTGAACTGAACCTTATGCTTTTGGTCTTTTGAAGTATTTTTCTTTAACATTTTTCATGATCAAACCACACCAGAAGTGGGTAAATGCCGTATTACCCACACCCAGTCATACATTATTGTTAAAAGACCTGACAGGGTACTATAAAACATGTGAGCAGTACCAAAAATCTGGCAAGGTAGAAGACAAAGCTATTGCTGTGTTGGCAATTTTTTCAGTGAGCAAACATTTCAGAGAATGGTCATGGATATTCTGGAGCCTCTTAATACCCCAAGCATCATGGATGAGTGGTATATCTTGGTTTTTGTGTTGGATAGTGCCACCAAATTCCCAGAGGCCATGACTTTGTCCTCTATCATGGCACAAAAATGGGGCAAATATTCTGCTAGAAATTTTTTTTAGCAGAGTATGTTTTCACAGGAAATAATGACACAGAGAAGGATTAGCTTTGTGCCAGACTTGTTGACCTATTTGTGAAAGTATTGTGGGGTAAAGCAATTGAAAAGAACTCTCTACCATCCATAAACAAATGGACTGATGGAGAGGTTCAACTCATCTCTTAATACCATGATGACACAATTCCAAGAACCGTTGGAATGTGAGTAATACAAGTAACTAGCCCATCTTCCTTTTGCCTATAGCAAGGTATCCCAAACATCCACAGGTTTTTCATTATTTGAGCTACATTATGGTCATAAGGATTTGAGGACTCTACAATTAGTTTTGTGAGGCGTGGGGGGTGGAGTGAAGGTGATTCTCCCAAAGAGACTGCTGTGGAGTACACACTGAGTTTCTGGTATAAGCTTAGGGAGTTCATAGAGTATGGCACAGGAGCACTGAGTTCAAACACAACAGTAACAAAAGGTTTGGTATAGTGTGAGCATAAGATCATACTGATGGACGTAAGGTAACAGAGCTTTTTCCTGCTTGAGAAAAATAACTGTCAAGCAGCATCAGAGACCTGTTACTACTATGAGGAAGGTAAATTATGTTAATTATGCAGTGGAATTGTCAGGCAGGAGGCAGAAACACACATTTTACCAGGTCAAAATGATGAAGTCTTATCATGACAGAGAGTTACTGATACTTAATACTTACAAGGAATTACAGAAGGAAGCCCCATCTGACACCTCAGTGAATGAGGTAGGCATGCCACAGCAGCTGTCCCTACACAAGTTCAGGAATTCTGAGCAGTACTTCAAGGGTTTGGTGACATGTTCACTACAAAGCCAGTATGTGCCACATATATAAGAGAGCCAATAAAAAGGAAAAGGTCAGAGTAGCCTACTAAGGTGAAAAAATCCAACTGGAGATGCATAAAGGGTTTTAATCTAGTACTAAAGTATGTATAAGGCCTTGCAATAAAAGGAACTGGGTGATTTAACTGGAAATACATTTTCTCCTCAATTTACATTTTTGTGGTCTAAATGGGAGAAGAAATATAAGATGATATGTTTCTTGGATTTGAAAATGTAAACAATTGTGTATTTCATTACTCCCCATGCTGTGGAATAAAATCCCGGTCCATGTGAGCCCAGAGCACCTGCAAGCTGCTCTGTTCAAGAGAAGAAACGGATGGGTGGATGGATGGGAGATCATAGGTTTCTCTGTGTCATCATCTCTGTGTCACAACAAACTAATGACAAAAAAATGGGCACACATTTTTTCTAACATAAGGGGTGGTGGTGTAAGCATAACTTTGGAGCTAGGCTTATAAATGCCTAGGGCAGATAAGATAGCCTATGAACCTATGAACCTATGAACCTATATGTAAAATGTCTAACTACTTCTAATAATATGAAAGTCTTTATTATAATATAGAATTCTTTAATGTTTCCATGCTCACTGTTTCCTTGACAAGGTGAGTTACCTCACCATGAAAGGAACTGTTTGTGTATTCTAGAAGGTTGATTTAAAAGAAAAGATTGTTTATGTTTATGCTTGAAATATGTCTAACCTCTATGTAATGAAATGAAGCAGAGCTGCTGTTCTTTTCTTACTTTTGTCTGAAACTGTTATCTGGGTTTGGAAATCCTTTCTAAACTCAGGGGAGTATATCAAACCAGACGTGTTGCTATCCTTTTCTTTCATTTGTCTGGGACTGTGGACTAGAAAAATTCTAAGATATGGAGAAAGTTAAATGAACAATGCAGGATCATAGGCTTCATGAACTTTGTTTTCATCCTGGGGCTTTAGTCAACTCGAATGAGTGATTGGAAATAACAACTGATGAAGTTTTTCTTCTTTCATTGGTCTATTCACATGGCACACTTTATTTTATTTTACCTGTGCAAATGTAATACTGTCTGGTAGGTATAACTGGAGCTTTTGAAAAGTAAGAGATTATCATTTGCTCATTTTTAAAAGTTCATGGTTAATATCTTATTTTAGAAATGAAGGGTATCCTCTCAGCATCAGTGTGACTGTTAGTATCTGCCCAATTTGAAGGGAGGCTGCTGGTTAAGAGCTATTATACATTTAATGTTGGCTTAGTTAATGGTACGTGTATTCAGTAACTGAAATTTTGTTATCAGATTTGTAATCTAATTGCAGGCAGTGTGTTACATTAATACAAGAAACAGATTCTATCACTGGAGCGGTATCAGTAACCCCTCCTGATTAAGATTGTTAGTGTGTGTGTGTGTGTGTGTGTGTGTGTGTGTGTGTGTGTGTGTGTGTGTGTGTGTGTGTGTGTGTGTGTGTGTGTGTGCATGTGTGTGCCTGTGTGTGCGTGTGTGTGTGTGTGTGTGTGAAAACTAGTTTGGCTAAGTCTCAGTTACTGTTGGTAGGACTATACTAGAAGAACCAAGATCAGACTGAGGAAGGTAAGATAATATCCTGGGGAGTTATTGATTATGATCCTGTTCTGTAGCTGGCGGTGTAAAGCTTATTTACCATAAGCTGTTAAGGCAAATCAACACTTGCATAAATAACAGTTGCCAGTAGGGCATGTTTTTGCTCCATAAGCTTTACACTTCATATTATTATTATTGCAGCAGCACCACTGGGATTTAAACTCCATCCATCAGTCACATTATTTGGTAAAAGCACGATGGTAGTCAAACCCCATATACCTGTTTATCACATACTGTATTTGTGTCAGTGTTAGAATTTAACCCCTTCTATCAAAGTAGCAGTCATGATGATTTTTGAAAAACCCTTTGATATAATCAGGTATGATTTTATTTTTATGGTCTCTGAGTTAATAGGGTTCCCTGCTCTTTTCTAGGCCATTAAAAGCTCTGTATATACTACCCCTTTGCTCATATCTTATCTAAAGTTACCTTGTTAAACTCTGTTATTGAGAAGCACAAGAATGGGTTTTCCAGTGGTCCAGTTCTTTCTGTAGACTGAACTGTTCAGCATTCTTAGTAGTTCATTTAACCTCAAGGGTAGACCATTTACAGAGTGGAAGCTAAGGTACTGATGCTCACACATGACTATCTCATTCTCATGAAAGATCCTATAACTGATTTCCCCACAGTCATAGACTTATGCACAACAGTGTAAGCTTTCTATAAGCTTCATAGCAGCAAGAAAACTGTGTGTTTGTCTGGAGTTCCCTCCCTCCATTAACTGGTCTAGGTCACAACCTAAATATTTAAGAGTAATAGTACATGAATGTGCAGGCAGCAAGTTAACAAAACAATTGTGGGAGAAATTATACCTGTGGATGCATGGTTAGAAAAGTTTAAGGCTTTCTGTCAAGAGCAGAATTACTGTGATTAAAAATGATTGCTGCTCAGCAACTTTTCAACTCTTTTTACATGTCCTTAATGTGTAAATGTCCAACCAGAGTTCTTGGAATATTATTAGCATTCTTGTGGGTACAACCCCCATCTCAAGTAAGGTTTGGTATGCCAGACTGAGTCCTATAGATGCTGGACTTTACACTCCAACATTTTTTTTTACAATCAATAGCCCCCCCCCCCCCCCCCCCGATATGGGTTGCTTTTGAATCTAAAATTCTTCGTTCCATTATAATGTGGGTTTTGAGCTGGTGTTCAGGGTCACTCATCACTTACATAAAGGGCTATTAGCACCTGGCCAAATCTTTTTCAAGCTCTAAAATTGCTGAATGACTGTGCATGCAGGGAGAAAGCATGGGGATTTGCAAATCTATTTTGGGGCTGTTTCTTGAGGAAACTGGAGTAGGCCATTCAGCAGGCAAATGTGGATTCTTTGATGGGAATAGACTGCCTGTATGATCTGGGACAATAAGTTGGAAGAGAAGGGTTCTAGTTTCCTTTTATTGGTTAAAGGACAGATCCAACACTAAGCACTGTCATTAACTAATCATGGTACCTGGGGTTAAAAGTGCATTAACCTTTCCATGTTTTCTGTTCCTATATAATATCAGAATCATGGAGAATGTCTATATGCTTAGTGAGTGGTTTAAATCATCTGTCTAGCCTTATTTGTTTGCCTAGTGTAACAGTATGAGCTGTCAATAACTAATCATTGTACCTAGGGGATGCAAAGTGCATTAACCTTTCCATGTTTTCTGTTTCTATATGATAGCACAATCATGGAGTATGACTATATGCATGGTGAGTGGTTTAAATCCTCATCTATCTAGTTAGTACTTATTTGTTTGCCTAATGTAAGAGTATGAGTAGGCTTCTCTAAAGCATATGCACAGATAACAGAGAAACAAGATTGCCCATCAATAGGTGATTTCAGGAGTATGCACACAAAAATAAAACACATGCCATACATTTATTAGAAAGCAATGCTTTTTTTAATTTGACAGCCACTGAACATCTGCAATTAGTGGGGGAAAGAGTATGATAGCACAGCTGGCTGCATTTTCTGTGACAATTTAGTTGTTAATATGCTGCATAATATTTTACGGTGCTTATGTATTATCGCAATCAGACTGGGAACTCAGCATAACTCCTGATGTTATCGCAAAATGAGAGTTTTGTAAAGTAAAAAGGGGTGTGTGGACCAAAAATCAGTACTGTTTCACCTTGTCTGTGAAACAGGAACAGGAATTTGTTTCAAATTCTTCTTCCCGGGGACCGTCCTTTAGCGCCGCAAATTAATACAAAATGAAATGAACAGGGTAGGTGAAAAAATGCAGCAGTTTTTATATTACCAAGCATATATTCTTCCCCAGTCAAAAGGAATCAGGATTATGTTTATTCTTACTGAATATTCCTGTAGGATAACAGTTTACCACCAATACTCAACTCATTGCAACACATAAAAACACATGGATTATACCCTGTCTTGAGCCGAAGCTTGTTAGACAGGATCGCAGTGCTGTAAAAACCAAAAAAAAACAACCCTTTCAAAAGAAGACATGAAAGCGCGAAAGAAAAAAATCTTCCATCCCTTGTTTCAGTCCTATATAAAGTCACAACTAAATAAAATGTGTAAAAATGCACATGTAAAGAACCACAGTACTGACAAGCCTGAATACCCGGTGTCACAGGCAAGCTGCTACTGTATGCCTTAACCAATTCTTACCTTCACTCACGGCAGTAAAGGACACAACACAGAAGATGGAATCTGGCCATTATTGCTGTCCCTGTTGCAGAACTTAAGTGATAGAGAAGTAATTTGGACTTTAGACATCCTTTGCCAGTGCAGGATAAACTACTTTCGCGATAATTTTAGGAACTAGGGCGACTTAGAAATCTGGTTGCGATAATATGAAAGTACCTATTTTACTTTTGCTCAAAGGTATTCATGGAAAGAGATCTTCAGTATAATATCAAAATGGATGCATTTACACATCTCATGTAACCTGGATATTTTCTTTGCTATTTGCCATCTATCAGATGTAAAAGTAGCACCTCTTTGGACATTCACTACTTCAACTAGCAAGTTGTCCATTCATTCATTGTACCATGCTGAACATCCCCAAACCTCTTGACCTTAGCTGAACAGTAATGATGATGATGGATTATGCAGTATACCTATGATTTTGCTTATAAAATGTGGTCTCTTGGCATGATGATCTTTAAAAAGAAAACATGTCTGAAAGCATCACTGAGTTAAGGACATGCTTGGACATTTTTCTAAGATTTAACAATTGAATGCATATTTGTTTGGATTTAGATTGTATAATGTGCATGCCTTGCCTTGGTACTGTATGGGTTGAGTTTGCTGTTTATTGTTTATGTTATCTGTGTATGTATCTAAGATTAGAAGTTAAAACAAAACAGTGTAAGAAACTTCTCTGTGTGGAAGATTTTCAGTCCATATATTTCTAGTTAATCACTATATATTAATCAGATCAGACAATAGTAGTAGAAGTAGCGAACGTATACTCGTCTTAAGTCAAAACAAAACAAAACAAAAAGTAATAATAGAAAATATATAATTGTACAGCATTACTAAGTATTCAGAAGTAATCCAAGCAAGGCAGGCAGTCTGTTTCCAGTCGAAAATCCTTTATTAAGTACACAGACAAGTGATCCAAGTAAAACAAAAATAGAGTAATCATTTCCTCACAAGCTTTCTAAATATATATATATATTTTTTATCAGGCATGGTAAACCACTCCCATGCCTGATAAAAAGTATATATATATTTAGAAAGCTTGTGAGGAAATTATTACTCTATTTTTGTTTTACTTGGATCGCGTGTCTGTGTACTTAATAAAGGATTTTCAACTGGAAACAGACTGCCTGCCTTGCTTGGATTACTTTTGAATACTTAGTAATGCTGTACAATTATATATTTTCTATTATTACTTTTTGTTTTGTTTTGTTTTGACTTGACGAGTTTACATTCGCTACTTCTACTACTATTGTCTGATCTGATTAATATACAATGATTAACTAGAAATATATGGACTAAACATCTTCCACACAGAGAAGTTTCTTACACTGTTTTGTTTTTGGACCCACTACACTTTAGTGGGTTGTTTTGAGACTTCGGGGATACCATGGAGATCACTTGTTTTAAGATTAGAAGCCACTTTCTGGCTGGTGAAATCTGAAGTGGAGAAAGGATACTTGAGCTGAAGTTTCCATAGTCAGTTTGTTGCACATTGTTACTTAATTTTCTATCATCAATTAATAATTGTGGTTATGGTACTTATAATGATGTTTTCTTGTTATGAATTCAATCAATAATGTTTGTTTATTTGATAAAAAAGGAATTTTATTTTCCCTTGCGCTTCTCCTTGATAGATCCTGAAAAGTCCCCCTTAGTGACAGCAGTCTCCAACCTAGCATTATGGACAGTTGCATCACTCTTGTTTCTCCTGCCAACCTTATTGACTTAGGTCTCTTGAGGCAGTGTAGCATTTGCCTCATGTACATTGACAATCCTGTACTAATAACTTACTCTAGTACAGAGTGTGAGAGATGTATCTACACCAAGAATCTTGAATCCATGCTCTCTCACACTCAAAAAGGTGACACAGAAGAGGCTGTCAACACACCCACCACTACACATGCACCACATAGTACCACCACTCATACATATAGTTAGCATCTTACACAAAAATCAACATACGTGGATGTTCTCTCAGAAAACCTACTGAGACACCAGAGACCTCCAAAACACAAGACTGTTGCAACTAACACAGTTCCCACAGCACCAATGACACATAGCAACACCAGTGTCTCACCTATCAAGCCAGTAAGGCATAACACTCAAAATACACATTTTCTACTCACTGGAGACTCACTAGTGAGACACATGGATGTCCCACTCACCAGGTTGGACAAGGAGAAAGTTGCCTGTCTGGTGCCAGGGTTCATCAGATCATGCATGCACTCAGGTCTTTCACAAGTACCATTATGTCTCTGGCATAGTTTATATTGGAGTGAACGACCTGAAACATACCTCATTGGACTATATGAAGAGAGACATGACTAAGCACGCTGAGTAAGTGTCCCAGATAGGTATGTCCATAGCCTCTGGCAGCATACTACCTCACGTAGAATGATGCCACAGTCTAAACAAAAATAATTGATTTCAATAATTGGCTTAGCTTCTGATGTCATTCAAAGGGTATAGAGTTCCTGACACCCTGGGAAGCCATGGTTGACAAACTTCACTGAATTGTCAGAGGCAGTTTGCACCTGGCACCTCTAGGCTTTCAGCTGCTGGCAAAGGCTCTTGTTTCCCTCATAGTACCTTTTTTAGGCAAGGTCTCGAAAAAAAAACTTAATGACATAAAATTTTCCAATCATAACAAAATAAGGGTCATGTTGCTAAATGCTATGGGCTTAAACCAAAAACTGCACACCCTGAAAGCACTTCTATCACTGGAAGATGTAGATGTCTGTGCAGTCAAAGAAAACTGGTTCAAGGCTTCAGATAGTACCTCGGCATTGCAAGGCTACAATGCTTTCCACACCTTTAGACCGCAAAATGAACATGTTAGAACCAAAGGAGGCAGTGTTTCTATCTATATTAGAGATACATTCACCTCCCGTTAGACTAGAGAACTCCATAGAGTTACTCCAAGTTCAGGTTATGGTGGGTAAGACTTCCATTCAAGTCATAACCAGTTATAGATCCCCCTCCATGAGTCATGACTTGCATGAAGCCTACTTGACAAAACTGAAGACAGTCCAAATATTACCAAACACTCTGGTTATGGGTAATTTCAATTATCCCACCAACAGGGAAACCTACGCTAGCCCTAACTCACTAGCGCAAAAGTTTCTTGACTTTATTAACTCAATTGCCATGGAACAAATTGTTTATACCCTGACAACAGGAGCAAACATTCTAGGTCTGGTCCTCACTAACATGTCAAACAGATGCACTACTGCAACTGTCAGACCCTCATTAGTTAAATCTGACCACAAATCAGTCACCTTTGAACTGACACTAAGACCAGAACTCACAAAGGGCAGAATCAGACTAAAAAACTTCACCAAAACAAACTATACTCTCCTAGGTGAAGGTATAGATGCATTCCAAGCCCCACCTCCAGATGGAAGTCGGAACTACAACAAAGTTTACACTAAAGCCCTGTACAATCACTTGCAAAAGTGTATAGACTAGGCTGTACCAGAAAGAATCAAAGCCAGAGCCCCAAGTTAAAACAGGACCACCGTGGTGGACATCCAGCATCGACAAACTTTACAATAAATGCAAAAGGTTACTGCCCAAGAAAACAAAGGCAAGACCCCAACAATGGAAAAGCACCCTCCTCAGCCTCATCAGGCAAATAAGAAAACGTATCAAATCCTCTCTGGGTTTCTTTGAGAAAAAACTTAGCTAGCACAGCCAAGGATAACCATAAGGCCTTTTATGTATGTAGCCTAAAAGGTAGGACCCAAGCATGTGCAGAACTAGTGACCAACGGTATCACACACACTGACCCCACAGGGATAGCAGACCTACTAGCAGACAGATTTGGTGAAAATTTTGCTCCCCTATCCCCTCCAAACCTACTATAAACCTTACTCCAAACTTCCCCCCATCCTGCATATTGGAAGAACAGGTCATCAAAGGCATAAAACCCAGCATCTATAGGACCAGATGGCACTGTTGTGTCTTAAGAGTACATGTACAAGACATGGGTGGGCGAACCACTGGACACCAGGGAGAACCCTTACATTTTGAGCTTTAATGGCATTTGTTTACAAGTCATGGGCGTTGGGTGGGGGGACCCACTAAACACCAGGGAGAACTCTTAGATATCATGCCATAACGGTACATACAGAAAACAGGGATCACGAGGGAACTACTAGACACTAGGGAGAATTCTGAAGATGTAGGTTGGGGGGAAGACTAGACACAAGATTTACTCTATATACTCTGTCTTAAAGGCACTTACAGAAAAAAAAAAAAAAGAAAACATAGACAGGGGAACCACTAGACATCAAGGATGCTATATGCAGTATTCCTTAAAGGTACTAAAAAGGAGTCCAACTTGTAACCTCTCAAGGAGGATATTAGCCATCAGGTATGTGTTGTAAAAACTAACATTTTGAATAAAAAATATATAACAAAGAAAGGGGGTGAGAAGTTTTGAACTGTACACCCATGCAACAGGACACATCTGCATTAACTTATTAACTTGCTGCACTGAGAAGGTAGTGTAGTAGTTTATGTATAATGAGGATCTCAGGCACTATTTAATGCCTGCAACAGTTTGTGCCATATTAGGAGGTGGGACAGGAAACATTAAGAACAACTCTCAACTACGTAGTACAAGAGCTCTAGACAAAGCTCTAGACAAAGCTACAATTTATAATGGGACAAAAGCAAGGATGGATTTTAATTATTTCTCATATAAGCTTCAAAAGTCACTAGTATAAAAGCTTTTGCAGTGCCATGCATTATCTGAATGATATGAAGTCTGACACTTTAATGTCTGGCATTAATGACTGATTGTGATCATCCAATTCTGACAACACAGGGACATGTATGTTGTTTGACGGGTGTGTGTGTGTGTTTACTGTGTGTATATGTATGGGACAGGGAACTGGGCAGTGCCTCTGCTAACACGCTGCTTCAGCTGCCAGTGTTAACTACCCTAGCAAAGTGCTGATTAGCACTCACAGTAATTAACATAGATTCAGACACATACAAATTAACCAACAACGAGGCCTTTCCTAAATGCAGCTAATATGTCTCTGAATCATTTATTTATTTAGTTTATTTATTTATTTATTTATTTATTTATTTATTTATTTATCATTTTATTTTATATTTGATTACTGGGAAAGTCCAACTGGACACATCCTTTTTCAGGGGAGGCATGGGGAGAAAAGCTCCACATAAAACATGCAGTATAACAATGCTAGATTAGAGTTGACTACACAGGGTGATACAGTGATACAGGTACTAGATAACAGCGTTTAAACAATCAGTAGCCTGTCTATAAGTTAAGTAACATGTTATTATACATGAATATACTGCAGTAAAGCAAAGCTAGCACAACATGAGAACCTATACATTTTCTATAAGGAATTATAAAGTTAAAATAAGGTGCAGTTAGGCATAAAATAGAGAAATGAGAGGGATTTACAACATTGTGCAATTCTGGTGTAGATTGACATGTTATTTTAGGATTAACTGTTCTTGTATGGCATCAGAGCTAATTTACAGATAGTAAGTGTAATGTTAGTATCAAAGAAGTAGAGGTGTTAGTATTGTCTGAGAGAGACAGTTTAGTCAGGAACAGAGCAAGGGCACAGCCACTTGTTGGATAAGTGAGTTTTTAGTGTTTTTTTTAATTTTGACAGGGCTGAAGTAGCTATAATGTCATGTGGTAGCTTATTCCAGATTTTGCCTATATAATTTGAGAAAAGGGATTGTCCAGCAAGGTTTTTGGCTGTATTGATTTTAATGAGGCATTTGTTGGTGGAGTGTACAGTTCTGGCAGAGGAATATGGTTGAAGTAATGTTTGCAGGGCAAGTGTTTTCTCAGGTTGAATCATATTTCTATACATCACTGAAACAGGGCCTTTTTATAATGGCTCTTACCATGATTGCTGGGGTCTTCATTAATCCCCATATCCCCATAATAGTCTTCTTCACAATGATAATAAGCATTTCCTATCAAAACATAAAGATGATTTTGATAAACATTTGAAATGTTGGGACCCACTAGAGCAAGTCCTGGAACATGGAGACTGAATGACTGAAATATCGGACTTACATATACAAAGTCCAAGATGCCAGTTCTCAGACTATTCCCTTTCCTCAGAGGTATGGTGATCTTGGAGTTGGTATATATATATATATATATATATATATATATATATATATATATATATATATATATATATATATATATATATATATATATATATATATATATATGTGTGTATGTTTTAGGGTAATGGGGCTTGCCTCCCACCTGGGGAGATGCAGAGAAGTCTTGCCTCCACCCCTTAAAAAGAAGTTTAAAGGAAAAGAGCTGTTTTTGAGATTTACTCTTCTCCAGTGTTTTCAGTCTCTTTTTTTTTTTTGGCTTGTCAGCATTCAGCATTTCAAGTGCAGACATTTCGATAGGGAGCCAATGATTTTATTCTGAACAATAAATCAACTAAAATTAATTTTTACTACTGAAATAAAAAAAAAAACTTGTTAGAATCTTTGGAACCATAGCAGCTAGCCCCCCTGCTGTCAGCAGCACGTTTATTCATGTAAATGTGATATGAAACAGTTCTGGTGGTAGCACAATGCTTTGCACATATTTTCAAAAATATATTTATGCATATTTGTATAATTTATTATTTGAACAACTACAAATATCTTGAAAGCTGTATACTTAAGACACAAAGTTTCAGGGCAGTTCTTTTCTGGAATTATGTAAGCTTTGATTTGGTACCATACAGACCTCACTTGGCTCTAACTATTAATAAAAATATGAGCACATAGCACATATTAATAATTTTACATACACTTAAATTACAATTTCCTGGATCTATGAACACCTGCTTGCCACACAACAAACATCTTTGAGCAAGGAGTATGTGATTCAGAAAACAGTATTACACATCGTGGCTGGTTACAAAACAAGGGTTAGCAGATGTTTATGCTAATGAAGCTCTGCCTTATGCTAATGAAACAACAAATCATGGCAGAGTGATTCAGAAATGTTTAAAATGAACATGAACATATCATGCTCACTTTTGCACTGAATACCATATGTTCTGGAATACAGCCGCAGGAAAACTTTAAAAAACTGTTAGGGGTAACTGCAGCCATTATAAATCTACATGTGCAAAGGCTCTCATACAAGGTGCTGCTGCTGCAGCTGCCAGACCTCAGCGTAGAGGCCATTGGGTGTTTACAACACATTGATCTACCATGGACTACATGAAATAGAAATACTAGAGCACAGCAGAGTGGCCAGGAATACTATACAAGAAATAATGGACATCTGCCATCCTCACCTGAGGCCCCATGAGAATCATGGAGAATGCATCTTAGTGGAAACAAAGGTATATTTAGCTTTATGTATACAAGCTATAGGAACTTTTTAGAGACTTACAGGGAACACAGCGGGTTGTTTCACAGAGCTCTGCCTTAAGAATACTCCACCAGGTCCTCAATACAATGTTGCAACATCTGGAAGAGCATATCTGGTTTTCATGTAACTCAGAGAGGAGCTACCACTATGCAAACTTTCTATGCCATTGCCAATACCCCAGAGGTACTGGGAGCCATATACTGTACCCACACTGAAATAAAAGCTTCACCTTCTGAACTAGGAAGAAGGTATGTAAACAGAAATGTCTATCACTACATCAACTGTCAGGTAGTCTGTATTGCACAATATATCATGTATAATGTGCGTGCAGGTCACCAAGGCAGTTTATATAACTCCCACATATGACACATCTGTGACCTATACCTAAGGTTTTCAAGGGCCGACTTCTGACAAGGACATCTAGTAAGGGATGCATGTACTAGAACCTTGGCCCATGACTCATATGAGTAACACACACAATTTCTACTGAGCAAGGTTACAACACTGCACATGAATAGATTAAAAATACCATAGATCATGAATTTGGCTGCTCAAATCAAGGTATTGCTGTCTAAATGCATTAGTGGTGCCCATTGATATGATCCCATCACCTCTGCCAAAATACAACAGTTTTATTATACTCAGAAAGCAGTTGTAGTAAGGCATCCCAGGACAGAGACCTCAGTTCTCAGCACCTCAGGTAGGGTCATCAGACACAATGAGGAGTCAGATGAGGAAGCTGCAGCTGGGGCCGATCATGGCAGAAGGAGGCATGCACAATATGCCATGGCACTGACTAAGAGGCAGCAAGTAGGACATACACTCATGATTAATTAAAAGAAAGAGCTAAACAGATGCAAATCATAATGGTGATGCATGCTAACAAACCACCCATTGCTTACCCATGCAATGACTGGCTATTGTGAACATCAGACAAAAGGCAACCCCCAAGCTATTATGTTCTCAGTAGCAGTAACAAAGGTGAGTTATGAACCTGTAATGAACAGATTATGTTCACTTATTGTTATGTACTGTACTTCAGTAAAACTTGTTTATGATGATCTATACAGGAATGTCATAACAATGATTGAGATATATACAGCAAATACAGACAACCTAAAATATGATGCATTCAAATCGAACACAAATATTTTACTTACATATGAACTATGTTGTCACCCTATACATCAAATATAAACAGCCCCATGTCAAATACACAAGGGGCAGGGAAATGTTAACATCATTTGAAGAGCTATATAATCAAGCATACCTGTACAACCTTATGGCTGCCGAAGAAAAGACAATTGATTAAAGCTCAAATGACAAATTTCAATCCAACAGTACAAAGAAAAGATATCCATCAAAAGCATGCATTGCCTGCTCACTATGTACATCAGACATAAGGAGCCCAAGTCAGACACCCCCAGCAGGGGTCATAGTAATTTCAGCATCATCTGCACAAGTGGCTGAGCAAGCTGTTCTACATAAGTAATACTACCTTAGTACCTTACTATATACTACCAATACAAGGTCTATGACCACTAGAACTAATAAACTACCAAAGTTAAGTAGACTAAACAAAATTGAAAATTATTACATATCCCAATGAAAACAAGACATTTGACTATACAAGCATTCACTGGCCACTCTGTCCATCAGATGTAAGCAACCTTAAATCACAGAATTGGGTAAAGGGTATAGCACAGTTGTCGTCATTTCCACAGTATGTGTGCATATGAGGGGGGAAGTTACAAGAGGAGAACCCTGACACAAAAGAAGTGTGTTTGAGTGTGAGAGATGAGGTTATAGCAACTGTGTAATGCCAGGGTCAGTATTTTCAGATGTAGAAAAGTCAGTTTTCGATAATATTGTGTGCGTGCGTGTGTGTGTGTGTGTGTGTGTGTGTGTGTGTGTGTGTGTGTGTGTGTGTGTGTGTGTGTGTGTGTGTGTGATGCCATGGTAAATGTGAGATGCACTGTGAATTGGTCTGCTTGACACAGCCACAGCATTGTGCTAGCACTATGCCCTGACATCCTGGACAGGAGTGAGCCAGTAGAGGAACCAGTTCATCATTGCTGCCTCTGACTACATGAACATGTCTTTGACTGTAACTGTTGCCATCAAGGCAAAGGCGAGATGTATAGACAAAACACACATGCACACACACACACACACACACACACACACACACACACACACACACACACACACACACACACACACATGGTCCTGGACATGCATTCACGCATGCAGTACATACATTCTCTGCATGCCAGATCTTCATTGGCATGCACTCATACACATAAATATACACATACACATATGCACTCACAACAGCCTCTTAAAGAAAAAAATAACTTTGCCAAGTTAGTCTAAAACTGCAGCCATTTCCAGTGGACAGTACATGGCTAATTGACATTAGCTGCTCCATCTGACTGCCTTGTTAGCATGCAGCTTCCCCAATGAGACCACTACTCATGCTGTGGCCATCACCAAGGTAAAGCTGTAACAGATCAGTCTCTGAGTTAAAAGGGCTTACAATAATGCAAAAACCTTCAGGGTAAGGCTTGTTCATCACAATAAGCCTTTCTGAATCCTAGGGTTACTTTTTACATCTGTAAGAATACTACTAAGGTAAGAACATTCTTAGACTATGTCATTTTGTTTCCTATGTAGATCATATAACTCCTTTCTCATTCTAACATGTAATCTTCCAGTGTCTGATGCTGCATTCCAATGACACCCTGTAGCAGCTTCTTAAGCAGCAGATGCACTTTTGTTTTGTAGCTCAATTTACTGCTAGATCTGAGGCAAAAATACATACAGGAAGAGTTAGACAGTCATTTTATTAACCTTTGCTTTAAGATTTAAAGTAAAGAGTTGTAATTTATAGGAGAAAGTTCTAATTCCAAATAAATCACATAATTTTCTTATCACCTATTCTGCTATTATATTAAAGGAAAGCATGCAGTATAACTGCTTCCCCTAAGAAAATACTGGATTTCTAATCCAGACACTATCAAAATGGTGCCTTAATTGTCATGCAATAGTACTTCTCAGTCAAAATATGCAAATTATTTTGCAGGATCAGGCTTACAAATTCAGCCAGTGGAGGCCATGCTCCTAATTTAGATTATCAAGGAAAGTAGCCACAACATGCTGATATACTTGACAAATCAGATATCCTATACATTTTTGAAAGTTCATTTTAAATAACAGCTTGTCTTTTGGCTGCTGTGAGCACTCTTCAGCATATATGATGGAAAAGATCCAGTGAAAGTTCAAAAGGGAAATGGCTAGCCTTAAAATGGTTGACAGAGGCAGCTAACCTAATGCTTACTTATCAGCCTATGAGTCTATGAAATGCATATATTTTATAGCAGAACGTGAAGCCCATTTAGAACTGCATGCTTCAAGATGGTTAGTTCTATTGGCAAAATGGCAAGATTGCTTCTTTAATACAGCAGTCACATGCAGAACAGCAGTCACATGTTTTTCCGGATTAATATTTATTTGCCCTTGTGAAAAACTGCCCAAAAGTTTAGTAAAGAATGGTAGAATGGTGGAATGATTGAAGTCAATAGTCTATATTATTAATATTTTCATCAAAGTCTAAATATGTTATATGGATAAATGTACTATTCTTGACTTTTTATGCATCAGTATTGTATTACTATAAACATCCATTATTCCCCTGTACTGTATAAGCACCTGCTGTCCAGTACTACATGTAGATTGCTCCACACTGATTACTGTTGAAATATAGCTTTTTAATTCTCTCAGCTGTCCAGATATTTGCAGAATATCCAGATTTTTGTCTCATAGTTTTTTCTTGCTTCTCATTAAATTTGTGATTTTTCTGGCAAATCATTGAGGATTGAAGTCATTAAATAATGACAGACATTTGAGTTTAAGACTTCGTATCCTTCAGAAAATGCATGCTAATGGAAACCCTGTTGTTCTCACAACTTTCAAAACATATAGGAGTAAACCTTGGCTCTAGATGATTGTCACTGATGAAGTGATACCCCGACCCCATGCAAAATTGGGAAAAATGGGCTGTGGATGGATGGATTTAAAATCAGTCCTTGATTTTGGGCCTTTGTCCCTCCATTATTTTGGATTTGTCCAGATTTCTTGCACTAAGGGGGTGAGAGGTATGCTGGTTTCCCTTCCTTATATGCATAAACATATATACTCAAATAGCCCTTTCATTGCTAACCTCCTCGCCTCTATGAAAAAAGAAAATACTGGATTTTGGGATTTCACTTCTTCCTAGTCAACGCTACATTATTTGAAATGTTAATCAAACTTGAATCACCAATAATCATACAGTTGGGCTTTTCTGTGTATTAGTTAATTTGTTACCAAATTACTTTATCAGGTAAATGCACAAGTATAAAGAAATATTTGGCTTTGTGATAAGAATGATTGTGAGGTTTTGAAATAATGTACAATGATTTATAACAAATTGTTTCATGCAATTCATAATTCATTGTTTTTGGACTCTGATCCTTCTAGAAGTTCATACAAGTGAATGTGATAAACATATTTTTCCTTTGCAGTGGCAAGTATTTTTATTTTGCTAAATAAAACAGTTTCTGTCAGCCAGTAAAAGAAAGTGAATAATAAATAAGTCCATTAATGTTAAAATTAGCATCAAATTGTTCATTGATAAGCTCTGCATTTAAGATGCCAAACTCAAAAATATGTCATGTATCTGCTAGTGATCTTAACTGTCATAATTCTTGCTACTACTGTTACGAAGAAAAGGTTGAGCTTACAATAGCTCATACCTGTAACCTGGATAAAAATGAAAAGAAAACTAGAAATTGTATGGCAAAAACTGTTTCAAAGAAATATGAATGTTCGGAACAGCCTGAACTTTGAATGTCAATGAGTACAAGCAAATTATTGTTATTTAATGCATTTATTTTAATAAATGTAATAGTTTTTCATGATTAAAAATAATACAATGAATCTACTTGATCAGACAATGAGAACATTGTAGAAAGAGTATGTAATTATAAACATTGAACAAATTTTCTGCTGCATTATCATCTTATTAATAAAAGTATTTTTGTAAAAATTTATATTTTTCATATCATCCAAATTATTTTGCAGCACTATTAAAAGAATATATTTTATATTCACAGTAACAATATGTTTCTAGAAAATAGCTACCTATTTCAGTGGTGCTAAAATTAAATTAGATTTTCTATGCAAGTATACTAGATTTTCAACCAAGATTAAAACTGTTCAGGATTAGTTTAGGTGTATGGTAATGATCTTACAGGCCATAATTTACACCTTCGATGTCTAGTTCTTTTATAATGTAAATAATAATCTGTAATATGAAAATGTAGAAAATATATGTACTAAAATTAATCAGTACTCCAAAATGCCTTAGAAATGTACATCCTGCAACAAGCCAGTGGGAACAGAGGTCAGATGATTATTTATGCATCTACTTATTTATTTTCAATTTGTTTTCCGGGTAAATGGGCTAGTCTACTGACTCTTTTCAGCCATGATCCAGGTACAGAGTATGACAGATATCAACAATAAGAGTACATTAATGAATCTGTTTACAATTGATGGAGCTAGAAATGATGATATGACAATTGTGACAAAATTAGAGACATGTGCAATACAAAATAGACTTAATAGAACATACATGTACAATAGAGATGATATTTATACACACACGCACACACACACACAACACACACACACACACACACACACACACACACACACACACACATAAAATTCATGTAGACAGAGTTTCAGGGATCACATGCTATGAACATTAGAATCTAGTGCACCATTAACAATGACATGTGTGCAGTCACAAAGAGTGGTTTGCTGAGTATCCTAAATTATATAGCTGAAATTCATTGTTTAATTTAATTTTCAATCTCTGAGAAAATAAACTGTGGAATTACTAAATACTGCCAGCATTTCTAATAGTTTTAGGTTTTATCTCTTTGTTAGCAGAAAGTATATTAATGTTATCTTGCACAACACGTGCTGCACAAGTTTCCTGCAGTTTTGTATTAAAAATGCTCCAACACACCTCACTTCAGAGTGTTTACAACCAGCTTCAGACTTTAACATTATCAGCTGTATCTTGATTTTCTCACTTCTGGACCAAGAAAGGTAGCTTGATTATCCTAAGGATGGCTTCAAGTCTCAATGGGGGTGTGTGGAGGTTAAATAACTGTCAGACATTTCCCAAGAGGAGATTGTGACATAACAGGTTGACAGTAGCTGTGTATAGGGGCGTGCACTCCAGGGTGATGTCATGTACTTCTGAACCTCTAAAACAGAACTCTAAGCAGAAAAAAAATAAAAAAGAAAAAAATCAGTGAAAGAAAGGAAAAAAGAGCATGGTTCCTTGTACCTAAGAAGATGCAGTGAAGTAAAGCTTCCTAGCATATCTGCTGATCTAATTTTTGCACAGATAAAGCAGTTCTACACAGTAAGATAATTGTTGCAGGTAATCCTCATTGAAACGCAAGTCTGTTTTTCCAAATGATATGAATGAGACCATAGATGTATGAAGAGACTGTCACTTCTTTTTCTCAACCTGCCAAAGAGCTGTATCACTGGTTGCATCAGTATAAAAGGCCAGACTGTCAAGTTTTAGAAATAATCTTTTCAAATAGTGTTCCAAACTCTACCCAAAGAACATTGTGAGAATAAACAGCCAGTGACACATTGAATACCAATGAGGCTAATGGGAAATTCACTAGGCCTTGCTAAAATTCAGCAGAATGCGCTCATCATGAATGACTGATAGCATCACCACATGTCAAGCCAAAGGGATAAAAATGGATATTCGGTACTTACAACAGCAGGAAGAAACTTAGCAACTGTAATGGATTGCTCAACCTCAAGGTAAGTTAGAGGATAGTATTTGTCACTCATCAGTAGTGCAGGATTGTTAAATCTGTTAAATGACTATAAAATAAAGTTCTGACCACATGTTTTAGACATAAAGAAGCTGATGGGCTTTTGCAACATCACACCCCTCTTATTTTTAGAAGACCACATATATTTACAGAAATCTTTTGTGAAGATAAGTAAACTGAAGCTGCTAGAGTATTTGAATGTATTGCCAGTATGTGCTATAGCCATTGCCACTTTTAGGACGGTACATATCCCACAATACATTGTACTTTGGGAATGCTGCCAGTATGTTCAAAATGACTGAAGTGTTAATATAATTTCTATTGAACTGCCATTTTGTACAGAATGAAAGTTACCTGTTTGTCAGAATACTATTGAATCCTGACATTTTGAACATTATCAGTCATTAGTATTGGGTAACCATTAGAACACATCTTGAGATGGTGTCAGAACCAAGATCTTCTTGATGAAAGAAAATTGGAAACCAAAAATGCAGACAGTTACAAAGCCATGTCACTATCATCCAAGGTGAATCCACCAGCTCAGAGTCACCTCTGTTACTTATAGTAACCCATTTGACTTCACAAAGCATTTTGTACTGAAATTAAACCATTCAGCCTGAGAAAGACGAATTTCATGATAATGATAAAGTTTAACCCACGAGTCATTTGACTTCTCAACATCCTTTGGTTAGCCTACCCGAAACAAAAATTCATATTATTTAAAATAGTGACCAGACCATATAAAGAATAAGATGAAATCCAGTTAAATACCTTGTATTTGACAGCAAAGGAAGTGAAGTGATATATACTTTCTTTTCTTGGATTACCAATCACAAGCCTGATATTCTTGCTATAAATGAAACTCGGCTTAAACCCAGCAAAAGTGACTCCAGAATTATGCCCCTACGTTATAATATCATCTGAAATGACTGTTTAAAGAGCAAAGGTGGTGGCATTGCTTTAATATTTCCCAGCAACTATCACATTTCCCCATACAATAAATCAGTATAAAAATTCAGGTCAGCAGAGCTTATTATTTTCCTGAACATAAGCAAATATGTGTTATTGTACTTTACATCCCTTCTGGTGACAATACATCTACAATGGAAGATATACTACACTGAATATCCATAACAATTCCACAAGAAAAAATACTACTAGGTAATGTCAAAATCAATTGGTTGGACATAACCTCTAACTCCTCTACATCTAAAATAAGCTTATACGGTTTCACTCAACCAATTAATAGCCCCATGCATTATAGCAAGACATCAAATTCCCTATTAGACTCGATCCTAGTATCAGACCCAATCTATCCAACCAGACATCTCACACATCCACTTTGACAGCATGTTTCAAAAACAGCTCACAACCTGTCCAAGTTTAACCCAGAAATATTTATTACTACCCTATCACCTTTTAACTGGAACATTCTAAACTCTGCCTCTTAGATGATACTGTAAATGAATTCAGTACAACTTTCCTAAATACCCTAAAGAGCCTTGCATCTCCTATAAGGAAACGACTAAAACAAATAATGCAGTTTGGCTATCCAAAAAGAGAAGAATGCTAATGCAGGACAGAGAAAAAGTGTGGAAAAATGACAATAATATAAAATATTATTAAAATAATATAAAACACCATAATATATCAGAAACATTAGAAAGCCCCACAACCATACTAAAAACAAATGCATGAAGACAAAAACATACTATAACAATGTTCAGAACAATAGTAAACACACCCCTAAATAAATTCTGGTCAGCTATTAAATCAATCTTACATACTAGCCAAAATTTCAACCCTAACCCTTCTCACAATAATTCATCACTCAAAACTGCAATATAATTGAATTCTTATTTAATAGATACTATAGCATTCCTAACCAAGAATTTCCCAATATCCAATTCCATATTACTACATCCACTTTCATCTTCAAACCTGTTACCATATCCTACAAAAAACTACTCTTAAACAAACTCAAACCATCCACTACTTCAGCTGATGACCTTCCAAGCAAGTACCTTAAAATATCAGCTAATAGCATTGCCTGTCCTGTCATAATCCTTATAAATAGGTCAGTCAGGAATCCCACATTCCCACTCTCTGGAAAAAAAATCACATATTATCAATTTACACAAAAGAGGACATTCAACAGACAATACTAACTTTAGACCTATAGCAATGTTATCCCCCTCTCCACAACACATGAAAAAATGTATTCAAAAACAAAATAACTTCTATCCCCCACACAACAGAGTTTTTGTCCTTCCCATAGTACAAACACTGCACTTCTAACCTTTATAGATACTGTCAATAAAGCTAGAGATAATGGCAAACTAATCTCCTCCTTATCTCTAGACTTGCCTAAAGCCTTCAATACAGTTTGTCACAGCAAAGTTTATCTTCAAATGTCTGCACTGGGTCTATTTCAGCCCACCCCTCAGTGGTTAAAAAGACTAACTACCCAACAGGAATCAGTCAGTAAAATGGTGCAACACCTCCTCTCTGTACCTCCCAGTCATTATCAGTGTACCACAAGTCTCTATCCTTGTTCCCACCTATAACATTCTCACTAACACCCTCCATACAGCCACGTAACAAACCACCCTAATACAATATACAGATGACTCCACAGTCATGTGCACATTTAACAACATGGCACATCTCCATAAATCTACTCGGGAAGTTTTAAAAAACCCTGAAAATGGCTTTATAACTCACAATTCATGCTCACCCCCCCAAAAAAAAACTAATTATTTTCTCCCAAATCCCTCTCTCATGAAAAAAACAAAATTTAAAATCCTGTCTAATCCCTAGGAGTCACTTATCATAGCACATTAGGAGGGATGATAGAGGATGATAATCTTGGATTTGACTTGCATATACAAAATTCCATAAAAGAACTCACCAAAAACTAGGGACAAAGCCACAGACTTTCTCACCAATGCAACTAAAACTGTACTTGCCACTACTTACCTCCTCCTCCCACTACTTTATGCTGCTCCCATCATTACTAGCATCCACGCATCCCAAAAATCAAAAATTGAACAATGTTACAATATAGTGGTTAAATTTGCAGCAAATACCCCTTTCTGAACCCAGCAATGTATATCAGTAAAAATCCTAAATTAGTGGGTTTCTTACCACCTCTACAATTATCCAGCACCCATCTGCTTGTCCAGCACTAAATACATAGTACACAACTAAGTTCCCAACCAATCATTATGATCCAATAACAAAAAACTCCTCTCTGTTCATAAACCTATGAAATCTGCTAGGCATGATTTGTATATACCATATTGCTAAGGCCTGGGACCATCAGATCAATACCCTCCCTCCAGTCTTTTAAAACCATTCTAAAAGACTTTGTAGCCAAAATGTAACTGTATTCTTGCACAACCCCAGAACAAACTGCATATCTAAACATGAACAAGTACCTATTTATACTTTACACCTCCTTACTCTCCCTTCATCACTCACTTCCTTACTTCAATCAATTTCTCTCTCCTGACTGTCTTTATAAATATGCCATAACCCTGTTTTTTCTGTCACTTTATATTGCAATTCCTGTTTGAAACACACATGTATGAAGCTGAAAAAAGTTGTGGGTTTATTGGTACCAGCGATGACCAAATCAAATTCAGAACTGCAACTGGGCTAGCTGCTGTAGAAGTATATCAAAAGCTGCAACTTGAAGTAAATGACTTTAGAAAAGTTAATACAAATCAGCAGAAAGGGGCAGAATTGGATAATAAGCAGAATGCAAACTTGATAGAGCAAATGATGCATGTGAGGTAAAACAGAGAGAAAATGGAAAGTTTAAAAAATCATTATTCAAGTCAAACTAAGCAAATGCAGAAGAGAAAGATGATTGAATGTAAGCCTGGTAAATGCACAGGCTATGACAGTTATCTTGCCTAGTCAGACCTGTGTGCTGCATGTGGTAAAAGGTGTAAAAGATGCAAAAGTTTGTCCTATTAATGATAATGTTCAGAAAGCATTTTTTTTTAGATTCAGTTACTACTGTGTCTGATCTTGAAGCAGGCTGGCAAATTAAACTTTATATTCCTAAAACCGGAATGAGTTTGAAGACTGGTACTGGGACTGGTGTTATTGTGACATCATGTGCTACCTATACAAGTTTCTCTGAGTCCACAGCAGGGGCTACTAAGAGAGTAGACAAGCTTAAGCAAGCTACCCAGAATGACCAAGAGTTGAAAGCTGTCAGACAACATGTTTAAAATGGATGGCCATTTCATTGGATACAACCAAACATCCCATGAATAAGAACTATACAATCAGAGCACTACTATGAGAACTTCATAGTTTGTTATTATATTTGTTATTATATGAAGACAGAACCATAGTATCCACATCACAGCTAACTGAAGTGCTATGTCAAAAGGCACAAAATAACAAAACAAAAGCCACAATATCAGTATGGTGGCCAAATATTAACCCAACACATTGAAAATGTAGTAAACAATTGCATAGGGCTGGTGTTTTTCATAACTCATCTCAAAAGAGAGACACAGAAATGCCAATAGCTGTACCATAAGGTTCTTGGCAAAAAATAGCTGCTAATATGTAAGTTTGAATGAATGGTGCACTGTGACAGTTATCCCACTCCACAAAGGGGGAGCCACGATGGACCCCAGGAACTACCACCCCATTAGCCTGATGAGCCTGGTCTGCAAGGCCATGGAACATATCATCATGGAACTCATAAACAAAGACATCGGTAATCTCCAAACTCTGGACCCTACCCAGTTCGGGTTTGTAAAAGGCAGATCATGTCTCCTAAACCTGATTCACTTCTTTGAAGCAATCACCAAAGCCATAGATGAGGGTAAGGTGGTTCACACAGCTTATCTAGATCTCACCAAGGCTTTTGACCCCATCCCCCACTCTGGAATTATATATAAGCTCACTAAACTAGGTATAAATCCCTATGTCACAAGATGGGTTGCCAACTGGCTCATGGACAGAACCCACACTGTGAAAGTAGCAGACTCCAAATCCGACTTCAGACCAGTGACAAGTGGAGTTCCACAGGGTTCAGTCCTGGGTCCTCTCCTGTTTGGTATCTACTTCTCTGAAGTACAGGCTAACACAGAAGGTCTTTGGCTAACAAAGTTTGCAGATGACTGCAAACTAGGAGCCATAATCGAAACTCGTAATGATGTGGACATACTACAAAAGGGCCTCACTGAGACAGATGCCTGGTGTCAAAGCCATGGCCTGAAGCTCAATGCCAAAAAGTGTATTGTCATCCCCTTTGGTAAAAACTCTGTACCCATGAACTACCACTTAAGTGGTAGTCTACTTAACGCCGAAAGTGTGATAAGAGACCTTGGGACATAGGTGGACAGTAGTCTCTCCTTTGATAATCACATTGCCACAGTGGTCAGGAAATCCTTCTACGTGGCTCACCTCATCACAAAAAGTTTCTCATCCAGAAAAAAAGAGGCCATTGTTCCCCTCTACTCATCACTCATTAGACCCATTATAGAGTGCAATACCCCTTTTGGTATGTACCTCACAAGACATCTACAATAACTGGAAAGGCCACAGAAATACCTCACAAAGAGGATTACTGGCCTCAAACAGATGCCCTATGCAGACCGTCTCAAAAAAATCCAACTTTACTCTGTCGCATATCGCCTACTCAGAGGCAATCTCTGCCTAACATACAAAGCTATGTCAAACCCAGAGCTGTTGGACATGCTCCACTTAAAGAAATCCCAATCCCTCTGAGCTACATGCTCTAGGGACCTCAACCTTGTCACCACAATAAACAGAACATGCTGGAGGGATAGATTCCTGTCCTAGAGACTTCCCATACTCTGGAACAGACTACCTATCTATGTCAAACAGAGCTCCTCATTAGCACTCTTCAAGAAAAATCTTGATGATTGGATGGGAAATAGGAAATTCACCTCAGGGATCACTTCTGTGGCTCTGCTTGACAGGGGCACAAGAAAATAATTTTCGTGGGTGGCGAAAGCCAGGGTACCTTTTTGGCTAGGCTTATATAGGCCCTAGGGCTAATAGCCTAGTACCTACCTATAAACCTATGAAGAAAAAAAAATACCTCATAGTTGTAGACTATTACTCTCATGATACAGAAATAATTCATGCACCAACTTAATTAATCAACCAGTAACAGAGTGAATCAAAACAATATTCATAAAATATGGACTGTGGGTTGAACTGGTTACAGACAATAGTGCACAATTTTGGTCAAGTGAGTTTGAGCAGTTTGTAAACAACAACAGCACTGCTTATACTATGTCACGTCCTCACTATCTGTAATCTAACAGCAAAGCTGAGAGAGAACAGTCTAAACTGACAAAACAATATTAAAATAATCAGATCCTCAAGATTTCTCATGGCATACCTAGCTACACCACACAGTGCTACAGGAGTAAACCTTCCACAGCTAAGGCTCAGAAGACATAATAATTGACATACCAATGTTAGAGTCAACACTTGAACCTAAAATTATTCTACACAATATAATTAAACAAAATAAAGCTCTGTACAAAATGTTTTACAATAAGCATTATTCTGCACATCAACTACCTACCCTTCCGCCAGAACAATATATCCACTTGAAGTTAGTGGGAGAGAAAATGTGGAGCACTATAAGTGTTACAGTGCCGAAAATTACTGAACCAAGTTTCTACAACACAGAAACAGAGGATGGTACCATAGTGAGATGCAATCGGAGGCATATCCAAATAGTTCCTGATAAGTGTCAACCTGAAATCAAGTGTTCTGGAAAGCAAACTGAAAGAAGTAGAGTTTGAAATGAGAATAACCAGGTCTATATCCAATAAAACTGTTCTTAAACCATGCTGATCATTTAAGGCAAAGGTGGCAGTTTGAATAACTGTCCATCATGCCAGACCATGTGCTGTCCAACCAAAGCAATTGAGTGTGACTCTTCATGATTCTTTTATTTCTGCTTTGTTTATTGACTGTAAAAACAGTAATACTACTTACAACAGCTTATCTCACAGTTTTTCTTCCACAGATTCAAATTCAGTTTCTAACTTTAGTTCCTGTGGTACATACGTGACCCAAAGTGGAAGCAAAATCACAGTACTGAATCTTTATTAAGATTGTGATAGAGTGCTGTGGATGGTTAAGTAGCCATGCAGTTTCTCAGTAAATGTGTCTTGCTGAAAATGTGTTTTCAATTTCCTGTTTTGTAATAACCATATTAATCATACGCCTTAGTAATATGCACTGGCAGGATTAATTCAGACTGCTGAATGTATGGTATATTGGCTGTGCTCCTCTATACTTTGTAATTAAAAAAAGACAGGATTCTATTTCTTTGTGTGGGTGTGATAATAAGTAAAGTGAAGCTGACACAGTGTTTATATATACTATAGATATATAGCCATCACCACTGTAAGCCTGTTACATAGCATTGCATTTTAAGAATGTATGTACTCCATAATGCATTGTACTTTGAATCTAGCACCAGTAAGTTTGAGGTGACTGCAGTGTTAACATAATTTCTACTGAGTTGTCATTTTGTAGAGAATAAAAAAGTTACCTATTTAACCTTAATACAGTCAATCCTAATATATATGGCACTACCAATCATTATTACTGACTAACTATTGGTGTCTCCTGACACGTTATAGTCACAATTTTTAAATTACTACTCTACAAGCATATTAGACATTGGGGGAATTTAATAAAGCCTACATTGACTTATCTGCTGTGTAGGCATAGTGAGTGGCACCATGCTTACATGGAAGTAAGCAGATGTGCGATCCAGTAAACAGATCTGAGGGACATACACAAGTGTGCATAACATAGAAGTGTCCATGGCATGCAAATCACCACATAAGCAGGTGAAATGCATACAAATGAGGCAGGTAGCGTGATCCAGCAAGCAGATAGGAAGTCATGCAGACCCCGTGTTGGTATCTGTAATGTACACGGAAACATTCCCTGTACAGGATGTATAAATGACACCAGGGGCTGTAAAAGTGTACTTACAGTGGCAGAAATAGCATACGGGACACAGATATGTGCAAAACTAACCACCATGTGTCCAAAACCATATGACAAATAATGGAAAATATTTTTTTTTAATACCCTGGGTTTTTTTGCCTGGCGTGCCACAGTGTGCAAACATGCCATTTTGGAAGAAATATATATAAAAAGATTGCAAAAAGCAGAATTTGTGAGTATGTTACAGTAATGCATTATAGGACACTGTGTGGAGTATCTACAATGTTAGACTGCTGTGGCTGCTAATTAGGCAGGGCCTGAAACTGTGTAGTTTCCAGACATTTGGGGCAAAATACTGGACATTCTACAAAAACATGTACAGGGAGAGGTATGCAGACTGTCACCCTGTGTGTGGTGTTACATCATGTATCCCAGTCACATCATACCTCTCAACCTCTTAGAGCAGGAAATCTGGCCAAAGCCATGAATAAGAATGGGACCAAGGCCCACAAATAGGGACATGTTTTAAATATTTTCTCCTACAAAGGTAGAATGTCGATAGAATAATAGATATTGCATTATCATAAATCTCCTGATGTGTATGGAGTCTGAAAGTCAAATGTCTCTCATTATTTATTGACTTCAGTCTTCACTGATTTGAACTAATTTGCCAGATAACCACAATGTTATGTGAAACAGACCAAAAATATGAGGCAAACTTCTGGACAGTCTGTGAAGCTCTGTACAGTTGTGAGGTATGAGTCACATATTAAGGTCAGCAAACAGCTGAGGAATGCCTTGGACAATATCAGGGAAGTGCAGTACTGTGGTAACAGCTGCATCAGTCAATGGCCTGCAGCACACAGAATCCCGGACTGGAGTACAGGTAGCTGTGGCCTGGAGTCACCTTGTAAGTACTGACAGTCACACTGGGCATGCAGTACATAATCCACTCACCCACAGACCCCTGTGCTTGTGGACTGTCACCCTGTAAACAGACACAGGTACGCAGGTGGTGTAATGTACAACAGGTACACTGCATGCCTTGGACAGGCCATATCGTTGATGGACACATGTCTGCCTATCAAACTGCAAACAGTCACATATGGCCAGACTGGTATGTGTACATGCATAGCAGGGATATTACCAGGTATCCCACCCATATGACACTAGATACAATAAAAGTACCAATCAGTATCACTCCGAAAGCCACACATGATGTCTAACACAATGACAATTTGCATAGCCCACAAGAACTGTGCCTGAATCAACATGTACAACAGACATGATCTCTGGCACTTGTGATAAGTACTGTGAGCTGTAGTGTCTAATACTAGATAGGTAGGAGTTCTAATTTCACATCATCCAACTGCATGTGTGTGTGTGTGTGTGTGTGTGTGTGTGTGTGTGTGTGTGTGTGTGTGTGTGTGTGTGTGTGTGTGTGTGTGTATCAATATAACCCCTCACAGCAGTATGGACATGCATCTCTGTGCACTGGTATGCCTTTTATGGACCTGTGACTGGCTGATGGCCTCTAAATTCCCTCCTCTACAAGGCCTGCTGATGTCATCCACCTTAAGAGCACTGGCTGACAATCGATTAACAGATACACTCTGTGGTGTATGCTACATGCTATAGTGTGTACTACCAGATAGATAGGGGTTCTAATCTCACAGCATCCAACTTGTGTATTTCTCTTTGTGTAAATGTATACCCATGGAGCACTTCAGACAAGCCTGTATGGGTTATCTCTACACAATGGTTATGCACTTTATGCCCTGTGACTAGCTGCTGGCCTCAACATTGGCCTCTTTTACAAGGCCTGCTGATTTCATCCACCTTAAGAGTGCTGGCTGACAATACAATATCAGATAAATAGAGTGGTTCATGCAATACATACTGCAAGCTATAGAGTGTAATGGTAAGGGTTCTACTCTCACATTATCCAACTTCTGTGTGTGTGTATGTACATATATCCCCTTGTGGAACTACAGACATAGGCATCTGGCTTATCTGCGTGCAATGGTTATGCATTGTAAGGCCCTGTGACTAACTGCTGTCCTCAACACTGGCCTCCTTTACAAGGCCTGCTGATGTCATCCACTTTAAGAAGGCTGGCTGAGAGTGTAATATCAGATTAATAGAGTGGTACATGCAATAAATATTGTAAGCTGTAATGTGTAATAGTGGATAGGTAGGGGTTCTATTCTCACAGCATCCCACTTCTGTGTGTATGTATATATATCCCATTGCAGCACTACAGACATGTCCATCTGGCTTATCTCTATGTAATGGTTATGCATTTTATGGCCCTGTGACTAGACACTGGCCCTAAATTGCCCTCATCTACATAAGCATAATTGATGTCCGCCACCATCCAGATTTGTAAATGCAGAATACCCAGGTGACACATATGAAGGGTAGTAGACCTTGTCAAAGGGTATGAAAGCATGATGATGATGATAACTGCCCCATTGTCCCTGACACACAGTTCTACACATATGCACCTAGGGAGCCATGCATGTATACTGGCATACCTTGCTGATGTCATATTTCTGCTGTACTATCTTGCCATCCAGTACCATTGTATTGCCACCATGTGTCCATAGTTGAACCACTCGGACACCTGGGACACAAACATATACAGGTCCATGACACACCTGTCATTATGTAATGGGACCAACAGTGTACCATCAGGCAACAAAGATACACAAAGTTTGATGTGTAGTCAAGACACATTACAGCATACAGTACCTGTCGTGGCCCACAACTGCCATGGTATAACACTACTGCACTACACAAACATATGTAAAGTAATATAGTCACCTTGTGCATCAGGCACATTTGCAGGTCCCTGCATAGATGGCATGGATGGCAAGGATGTGGCACAGGTGTCACCACATGCACAGGGTGTGGTGTGAGGGTGCCAGAAGCCTAGGTTGTACTAAAAAGTTGGCAGCATGTGTGTGAGTCAGGAAGGGGTGCTGGTTAGATGGGCCAAGGAGAGGTGCTGTTTGTGTCTGTTGGTGACCTGCATGTGAGAGTGATACTGGAGTGTGTGCATGTACACAGTCAAGCCCACTGCTAGCCCTACACATGTGTATGGTAGACAGCTGTGGACTATACATGGTAGAATGAACGGTTCACCAGCTCTGGCCACAAATACAGGAACTGGCTTCATCAGGAGCAGCACGGACACCACCATGCCCAAGGTCAGATGCGGTGGTAGCACCTGACAGTGACTACTGTCTGCTGGGCCTGTGTCCCCCACAGGACCACCTAGGATGTGCCCATGGACTTCCACATCTTGGTGTGGACAGCACACTTCCCTCTGTAGTGCTGGAGGTATTTCCACTATGGAAGTGTGAGTGTGCACAGCCACATGGACTCACAGCAGATGGTGTTGCTGACCTATGTCCACATCTGACACCCAACTCCAACTAGGTGTTCCAGCACAGACAATGTGTGGTCAAAGACAGACACTGTCTCAGCCCACCATCTGTCCAGTACATCACTGAAATGTTCCAGGGTGTCACCAATGTGGTGGAAGTAGTCATGGATGTCAGACTGTGCTGTATCCATAACCCTAAGCATCCATCTGGTATTGTGTTCAGAACGTGCCTGTGCTTCCATGACAGCCCAAAACATGCGGTGAGTGATCCATGATGTGACACCTGCAACAAGAGGTGGATGGGGAGCAGTCCTCCTTCGAGCAACCCTGTCAATCTGCCTGTGTGGGACCTCACCAGCTCTCTGGCTATGGCCAGTGCCTACACTCACTGATGCCATAGTTCTCACACTGTCCTGTACTATGTCACCACCCTCTGACTGTCCAATATCTGTGGCCTGTGGTGACTGGGTATGTGTGGGCATACTGACTGTGTGCAGGGACAATGGGAGCAGAAGAGGGATGTCAACCTCTGGGACAGATTCAGCCACCAACAACCCCACTTGTGCCTAACTATGGCCACCAACATCATCAGAGTCCGATGAGACACTGACATCAGGTTGTGTGGGGGACAGACTCCAAACCCCTTGTTCACCTGTGAGAAACAAGACAAAAGCAGGACATTACCACCTGCACTATTATGTATGGTAATCCACACAGACTCATACAGATGAGTATCCACAACTGCATTACATGTCCCACATTTTCTCATCTCTGATCCCATGCACAACACACAAACTCACAACAACATACACAGACAACTCAGGCCCTGTATAACATGCACGTTACCTACATCTGGGTAACGTTGCCAGTACAATACACCTGTGAGGTATGCAATATGACAGTGTATGTGATAGAACTACACATAAAACCCAGTACACCTATCTTGAGAATGATATGCCAGTTGTAGTATCACTGCCTCAGGTATGTACCATCTCCCTATTGTGTTTGAATGGGCATCTTGGAGTAATTGCCTCATGTATATCAGGTTGCATAGTTGCTCATAACTATAAGTGCAAACATGTTAATGTTTGTACAAATACACACCTGTCATTCCCTAGGCTATGCACTATAGTTAACTGCTCTGAAATGGAACATACAACTATTCTACTCTGGCTAAGTACAACAGTTGTGCATATGGCAAAATGGCAGCCCTTAACTTTCATAGGATATATATGATCTGTAAAACAACAGTATCACACTTACCAGGTACAGGACCATGGACTCCGACCACACCTGACTGACCTATGAAAAGGTGAGGGAGAAGTATTGTCAGCAACACCAACTGTTGCAGTGTTACAAGGTAATATGTGCATATATCCACATGTACGGTAGCTAATGTGACACTGGATATTTTGCTGACATTCTGAGTATGTGTGCACAACTGCAGGTAAAATCCAACCCCCCCCCCCCAATGCAGACAGACCTGACACCCATATACTGTCTGTAGAGCCTGCCACAATGACTGATGCAGTTTTATACTGGTGAACACAGTAAGCTTACCTGGACTCTCCTCTGATGTGGATGCTATGACACCCACCTCCAGGATGTACGGTGTGATGGACACCAGAGAGCTGTTGGTTGATCTCAGGTTCACCAGGAATTTCTCTGTGACCGAGAGTGGTTGTTCTGTTGCAGGACATCCACCGATGTCAACTCGATCCCTGGCAACAGCAGCTGCCCTTTGATCTGCAGCATTGACTATATCTGTAGCCCAGTGTACAAAGTCACTCAACAATGCTGCCCACTGTTCATTATTGTGGCGACCCCTTGAAAGCAGGATGTGATGGTGGAATCTGAGGGCATCCAGTATAGCACCATTCTCTGCAGACGAAAATGGTGGATGTCTCCATTGGTGCATCGTTCCTGCAAGACAACAAGAGGAGAGCACATTATAGGATCAGGTACATGGATGTCCACTATGTACAGACCTTATACACCCATAATGGCTTGCACTACCCACTGCTCCCTCGCATGTCATACCCCACAGTTCGGTAACACACTATATGTGGCTATCACCAAAATAGTAGCAATACAGAGTAATGTCCCTGTGTGCTGTAACAGATTCTGCTGTATGTCTCTACACCCATCACTGCAGTGTACTGTTGTGTGTCCCTTAGGGACATATCCCCACTAATATGTCATACTGCCACTGTCTGACAAATAGCAGTGTGCTAATACAACTATATGGGGACAGCCAGCAGCACCAGTATACCACAAAGACAGACAGCAATGCAAACCTGCTGTAGAATATGTTCCTGTAGCATCATACCTCTCAACTATACAGATGTTTGCAGAATGTCACCATGTTTGCCTCACAAATGTGGTCCTTTTTGCACAAACCTGTGGATGTCTGACAAATGGCTGTCCAATCATTGATGGTTGCTGTCAGAAAATTAAAACAGAATCTGTCACCCATCAGACCCCTCAGAAAACACTTATGCTACAGTAATATCTGTTAGTCTATTCACATTCTTACTTTGTATGGCCAATATGTACACTCTGTCACTGAGTTTGGGCCATTGTCCCCCCATTAATTATGGCTTTGTCCTGATTTCTTACTGTAGGAGGTTGAGAGGTATGTTAGGCATAGCTCTCAACCAAACAGGGATGAATGTCCATGAAACAGGGACTTAGAGTACATCAGGGACATTCAGGGACACTTTTATAATGTTAGAACTATTTATGTGTGACATTGACAGACTGAGAGGAGGTGAATTACAGTACATCATTTGATGTTAAAGGAGTGTACGCCCTTACTTAGTGTCACTATGTCTTACGTGTAATTCGCTCTCTTTACTACAAGAGCCGACTGTTGTAGGAGGGATTGACAGGGACAGGGCAGAGATGTGATTCAAAGCAGGGACAGTTGAGAGGCATGCCTCTATGTGTTGGACAGCAGAGTGTCACTGACATGTCAATATCATAGATCTAATACAAGCTTACTGTTTTAATCCCTATTCCCCATACCTTCATCCTCCCATTTGCATCCCGTTTTATGGGAAAATCTAGTACATACATGGTAGAGTGATGTATTCTTTTTTTTGAAGCATTCCTCTGCAAATGCTTTGGATATACTCTGTGTGAGTAAAAACCACATACGGACCTGTTCCCCAGAAGCAGTTGTTTGCCTTTTGTAGATAATGCTCATTAACAGGTAGTTGCCTCTGCACCAATCTGTGGCTCAGAATTGCTAACTGCATCCAAAACAGCTGAATTGCACTATCATTAGCCAATGATATGGCACCACAGTGCAATATATAAAGCCTTCATGTAGGCCTTGGCCCCTTTCTTAGTTTTTGAGATGGACATTACTGAGGTGTGCATCGCAGAGGGTAAGTACAAATACTGTCCACTGTAGAGATGTATGAAGTATGTCCACAGTTTTCCCTCATAAGTTTGGTCAGGGTCCCATGAGATTGTGGTCATCTGGCAGTTCACTTGCAAACATTGTGGGTTGAGGTCAGTAAGGGGAGAGAGACATGTGAGTGTCATACTTCATACCTGTCAGAATATGCATGCTAATGCAGTAGCTGATATTCTATCAACTTAGTATCTTTGTAGGGGCAAACTGTGAAACATGTACCTATCTCTGGGCATTTGCCCCCCCCCATTTATGTATGGCTGTGTCTGGATCCCTTGTTATAGGGGGTTGGGAGGTATGGTCGGTCTGCAGCAGCCACCTTAACATACAATCATGTATGCTCCAGGCTGCAGCAGGCGACACATAGGGGGGAGTGTGAACACTTTGGAGGCCAGTAAGCTGTACGTGTAACTATGGCAGTAGTGTCAGCCCTGTCATTACAACAGAGCCAGGGTAAGGGTACCCTTTACAGTCCAATTGAGGCATGTGCTTAAGGTACATCTGTTATGCAACATTGTCAATAGCAGAGTAGTCGGCGACATATAGTTAGGCTATAGGAATATGTGCAGTGTGTCCCTACCTGCAGGCCATTGACTAGCAAAACTGGGTAGCAGATAATTGAGTAGCAGTAACCTATGAGGATTAAAATTGCATGACTCAATCATTACTTGCTGTCTTCACAACAATATAATTGAAGTGTGACATACTGGATTCAAACCAAGGACTGCGTGTGGCAAAGTGTTCTATACACAGAGCATTTAACTGACTGAGCTACTGAGTCAGTGCTGAAGTAAGTGCATTTGCCAGATATATGTGCAGACATACAAGGCTGTGATACACGTTTTCCTCCATCAGTATGTGCATGGCTTTCAAAGACAGTTGTTCTGCAGCAGGGTCCCAGATGAACATACATACTGTGCCTTTGATGCCTTAGCAGGTTTGTTTAAAGATGTTGCAGGTAAAAGAGAAAATATACCTGCTATCCCAGGCCTCATGTACTGCCATTATTATTTATTTGGTTGTCTACTGGTGTATTTTTGCATCAGCGTCCCAGGTACACTCCCATTTTTCACATTAGGTTTGATTTCAGTCTGTCAGTGGCAATCAGTATGTATTGCTGGAAACATCTCATTTAATTAAGATCTGTGTGGACTAGTGGGTTAGGACAATAAACCACAGGTGATAGAGGCCTGGGTTCATGCTGTAGCAGAGGGTGATTATTTTGTACATGTGCCTAACACGTGAGAAACACATAAGATCATTAAAGCTCATTTATGTGGATTTGCATGGTGCAGCGCAGTGCAGCGCTCCATGCAAACCCATGCTAAAAAATTATAAAGAAAAGAAAAAGGGGGGTGATAGGACAGTGGTGAAATGGGAGCAAGCAGAGGGAAAAAGACAGAGAAAGACAGGTAGGGATGTGCAGGGAGAGTGTAGGAAAGAACAATAGCTTTCCATTTCTTGTACAGCAACAGCTGTGCATTGTGACAGATTTTGTGGATGAATTTGGACTCTCAAACTCCAGAGACTGGGGTGAGGACAACATAAATGTGTTAACAAGCCAATCGGACCAAATAATTGTGTCCAGTAGAAACATGTGCACAAAATGGAGTGATACATATGTGGTGATTTTTTTTATTTTTTTTTTTTTGTGGGACAGGTGCCCATTTTTGTTTTTTTATATAAGAAGAGTGGAATGTTGGGGAAGGGATATAGGATTTTTGTGGGGAGTTGGGTAGGAGAAGATGCAATTGCAGACAGACAAGACAGACAAGACAGCAGACAGGGGTGGTGTTTGACACATGAGGGGAGTAAACACCTTGGATGGGGAGGGTGTTGTGGAATCCGAGATGTATGCGCCTCCAGATGGCAGCAGTGTGACTGACATCCCCACTCATGGGCAGTCAGCACTGCTCCTTCATTGCCCCGAAGGAGGCTGTGCTGGAGGCTGGGTGCCAGGGCCAGCCGGCCCCTCCAGGTTTTCCAGTCTGCCCTCAACCCAGCACAGGCAACATTCATAGGTCCTATGAACAATCCTGCACACCATGGCCAGGAGGTGATCCTGAGTGGCTACCACCCCACTGCCACTTCTCCCTGGGGTGGATGGGCCCCATCCCCTGAGGTGGTTACACCCAAAGGTGGTGCAGGGCCAGTGGAGGGGCACCACCAGCCTGGGTCCCAGATGTCCTAGGACCCAGTGCCATGGCTGGCTGATGTAGGGTAGGCAGATCAGCAGAAACCAACCTACCCTGATGTGCTGTGGTTATGGAAGTAAAGCAATACGTATAGGTTAGTTATGAACAAAACCATTGTTAGTAATAACAGCATGCCAGAACATTGGAAATAGCCTCATTACATTTCAATGCATATTAAGTGAAACACAACAATAAATAACAGAACAGTCAGTATATTAACAGCATACCAGTAACAGTTATGGCATAAGGCCAACAGAATAGGTAATTCAACAAGATATGTTAATATGCAACCATCTTAATACATCACAATAATAAAACACATGCCCCAAAATAAAGTTTAATGTAACAACATATGTTAATAGTAAACCATAACCAATGAATAATAATAATAATAATAATAATAATAATAATAATAATAAATATATGAAGATAAGGGGTGGAGAAAGAGCAAAATACAGTCCATTAATACCATTATAGGCTATATAGTTGATAACAGTACTGCTATCTGCTCTACAGATCTGTCCTTACTGCTATCTGCTCTACAGATCTGTCCTTCTTTATGTGTAAAAGTGCCCTATAACTGCTGTAGCATGTACATACTTCAAAAGCTATCCGCATGGGACAGTATGGGCCAAGCAGTAACAACTGCAGGTACACGACTACACAGAACACTTGCACATCAGGTGTACCTATATAAATACCAAGGTGTACTGTGGGCTGATGAGTGTTACTTTGCTATTTACATAATCATGTCAATGGATGATAAATCTGTAAACACCAGAAAAGCCAAAAAAACACAAACTGGATAAAAAAGCTAGGAAACCACTCCACTGGTCACCCACAAGTAAAAAATAAAGTCTGTTTTATTAAGGGCTTTTCGTCTCTCCTTATAGGGAGACTTCTTCAGATAACAGACATGTACAAATGCAAAGTTTAAATAAAAAAGTCATCAATCATGTGACACAATACACACCTCCATTTAAAGACACCCTTCCCTAGGAGATCCACGTATTATTAATTGCAACATTTATTTCAATATTTTACAAGTAATGCCTTAAATATACTCTTACTAAAATATTTAGGCTAAAATTCAAAATCAACATTATTTATTTCATGTATGTTTTTATTTTTAATGTCTTCATTCTGATGAAAATTTGTTTGTTTGTGTCTTTCGGCTTTTCCCGGTTAGGGGTCGCCACAGTGGAACTCCGGTCCGCTAATGATTGGCAGTAGATTTTTACGTGCCGAGTTGCCAGCCCTGACACACAACCTTCAACGAAGGTACGCCCATTCAAGCATGACTCCACACAGAAGACGCTCTAGCTGAGAATCGAACAGGACAATTCTGATGAAAATTAAAATATTAAAATATTAAAATAATTTATTAAAATATTAAAATAATTTATCCTGACCCATTCTGTCCACATGACAGCACCTTACAACCAGAGGGTATAGAGACTCACTTACACCTTTCATGAGCCTACCTCTCTAGATTTTTCAATTTAAGAATCCACAGGATAGAATACACTTCATTCAGTCCTGGAAAATGGCAGGCATCTGTACAAAGCTGCCACCTCAATTCAAGTTTCTCCAACATTAATGAATCGGGACCACCTCTTCCATTTGAATTCACACAGTCAATAGCCCTAAATTTGAATGTATGATCTGGAAATGCTTCAACATGTCTAGCTAGTGCACTTTCTTTTTTCATTTCAGATAAATCTGTGACAGAGGGGTTACACACTAGTAATTACACTCCATGACACTTCATGTATGTGTACAGTACAGAGAGTAAACAACTATCATGCCTTTCTTGGCAGGCATGGGAATAGAACCCAATAGCAGTGACTGCAGAGGACATCTGCATTGAATGTATTAATTGACTGCAGCAAGCTTTAACAGACACTCTAGGCATGCAGCCATAGCAAAGTTTACACATTTTATTTATTTTATTTTATTACTATTATACTTATTTCCTTTATTTTATGCTATATTTTTGCATTCCTGGTAATGATTGTAACAGTCTGTGACATCTAAACACACAATAATTTACTCATAATATGGGCTACCTCACCCATTTACCTGTAGTTCCTGTGAAGAGAATATCCGTAAACATTACGTGACTGATACTGTTATATTTAGTGCTACGTATTACTGGATTCGAACCTTGGTCTGTGTATGGCAAAAAAAAAGTATTTCATGTAGAGGATTTAACAAATTGAGAGACTGAGTCACTTCTGGATACTGACTGACTGATATTTGCCTAGAGCTCACCTGGCACCAAAATATGACCTGGTAATCAGGGCCGGTGTTTGCATTTTGGGGGCCCCCAGCAAATGTCAAGTTGGGGGCCCCCCTGAGCACTTCTTATCTAAGTATCACCCTGTCACTACCAGACTTCCTAGCCATCCTTTTAGCTCATGCTGCAAACTTTTAGGAGTAGTACACACAGTCTGGCCTGTAGCTACAATGCTCTTACATTACAATAAGTTTATGTACCGCAGTATGTTGGCCCTTCTCACAAAGGGACATTCACAGTTATTGCCATTTAGATGTAACAAGGCTACATTACAACAACTCTGTACACAGCTGGGCTTAGGTGAAATGATGCCCTAGGGCACTGCCTAATGTTTCAGCCCCCCCAAAACACACATACATCCTCCAGTGCTCCCCTTTGTTTCTCCCCATCTTGGGTTCCCCACACCATGCAAGTTACTTTTTTCTTCCAGTTCTCATATTTACTTTTCTCTTCAGCTTTTTCAAGAAGTCATGACTTTATATATGCTCTGAAGTGCTTTTAGGTCTTTTTTTTCTTTTTGCACAACTTTTTCATCCAATGACGGCTTGAAAAAAATTATGATTAAAGAAAGAAATGCGGTGTTACTGTTCAGCTTTAATTTTCTTTGCATCCTTTCAACATACCTTTCCTGACCAAGACAGCACAGTGATAACCATTTAGGAAATAACTCAATTAAGCCACTCTCCCAGAAGCCATAGGGGTTATAGATGTTCTAGAATGCATTTTAAAACATTTCCCAATGTTTAATCCAACAGTAACCTAAACAAAATTCATGAGTAAGAAAAAGAATTGCAGTCTTACTTTTTTATTTCAGTGAAGACATAAATTATGCCCAAGGCTTAATGTTCAAAGCTGACAAAATTATAGCTCACAATAAACTAACAAGCCAGTTTTTTGTGAGGATACACAGATCATGTCTTGGCATACTGCCTGCCTCTCTAATCCCCCAAAAAGACAGTCACTGCCTATGCATCCCTCTGGTGTTAGATTGGGATGAAAGCAAAGGTTCAAATGCCCACAGTCATGTATGTCAAGTGATTGCTGCAATACATATACATGGCATGCCTCCTCACCCCTCAACCCTAACCCCAAAAGGCATCCACCTGTATACATACCCGATGTGTGATTGTGAGGAAAGTGGGTGTGGTTGATAGCAGAGGCCATTATCAGTTTTACCCTAACAAGGTCATATCACAGCCCTGTTCAGGTTAAAGAGCATAATCAGAAAATGAAATCATTTTTATCTCCTCATTTTGCCCAACCAGAGACAGCTTTTGTGGGGCCCCCACACAGTCAAGGATGAATAAGGGCCCCCTCTGTATCCATTTATACAGTCTGGGGAGCATGGAACCACCAGATTCCTAGAAGATCTAAGTGTCTGAATGTTCTCTGATATATTTTATGCCTTACTTTTAAAATGTAATTACTTGTTAGCTGCATTTTTATTGATATCCAGCAGATATGTGTGTGTCCCGGCATTACTGGATGTGTGCACTGATACAAATCAGTGATATTGTTTTATACAGACACACTCATGCATAAGTCACAGCAATACTAGTCTTGTACTTATTTCAGCAAATAACAATACATTGTGCAACACTGGTACTGCCACATCAGATCAGTGACTGCTCTTTAGCATTCATCAAACAGCAGGAGTAAGTCACTTTATCTCATTGAGGAGTAAATGAATAAGTCACTGTCCCTGATTTCACAGATATTCCTTGATTTTGCCTCATAATTTTGCTCTGTCCTTCATAAAAAATAAATAAATAAATAAATAAATAAATAAGTTTTATATATAGGCAAATCATTTAAGATTATGGACAGTCAGTAAATCCAGACATCATAGTTTTATACTTCTTATTGTCCAAAAAATGCATGTTCTAGTAACGTTTTAAGTGGATTAGAGCAATATTTAAAATATGATCCCCATTTTGAGCCTTTATTCTGTTATTATTTTTGACACTGAGCAGAATTCTTCAGCAAAGACATTGAGAGTTACAGTATTTGGTGTTCTGGCAGCATTTATTAAACTCCCTGAAAGAGAAACCATCCCTGAAGATCAGAAGCATTAGCTCTTCTGAAACTCTATGGTGTGCACTGAAATCAGTCACTCAGGCTGCTGATCTATCTCTAGTTCTAACTTTATTCATGTTTATTATCAGCTTTATCCTAACAGGGTCATATCACAGCCCAGTTCAGATTAAAAAGTACAAGCAAAAATTAATTACATTTTTTCTCCTAATTTTTCCCCAGCCAACAGCAGCTTTTGTGGGTCCCCTACACAGTCAGTGATGATTAAGCCCCTCCCCCCTGCAGCCACAGGTATTGTTGACACCTACAGCTAGCTATGTTGTTAGTTTTAGTGGAGATGATGTCTACCAGCAGGGTTTAACTAAGCCAGGGGCATTATGTCAGTGGTAAAAACATTTAATGGAATTGTGAAGCCTGTTACTTGACAAAACACTGTTACTATAACTAAAGATCTTTGACTTTTGAAGGAGATAAAAATAAGAGTAATTATTACCCCCCCCCCCCATTTATTAAGCATACAAGATTGCTGTACTAGCTTTTGCTGGTTTAACAGACATGTTACAAAATATCAAGATAAGACAACTTGCTGTGTTTGGGGGCCCCTCAGGACCAGGGGCCCCCATCATCTGCAGGGTTTGCTGGTGCCTAAAGCTGGCTATGATGGTAATAGAAGTATAGTTTTATTTTAGACTGCAGTGACAGTTGAACACACATGCATGAAATTCAAACATGACAGAGAGACTAGGTAACCTATACATTACTACATAGAATGCAGGTGTACACAGTATATTGTTAGTGTGTTGAAATATCTGTGAAGTCAACAAACAATATCTGATTATGGGTTATTATTTGCAGTCTACAACTATTACACTTATACCTGACTGCAGCACCATACCTCACAGCCTGAATGCATGTAGCTGACATGCAATGGTGAAAACAAGACAATGTGATTTACACAATTTACCTTGGTGTTATTGCTAAGCCGCGGTGGTGCAGTGGTAGCTCTGTTGCCTCACAGCAAGAGGTTCTCCCATTCGATTCTCGGCTAGAGCGCCTTCTGTGTAGAGTCTGCATGTCCTCCCCATGGTCGAGTGGCATTCGAAAGACATGCCTAGAATGGGCATGCCTTCGTTGAAGGTTGGGCATCAAGCTGGCACCTCAGCACCCGTAAAAAATCTACTGCCAATCATTAGCGGATCGGAGTTCCGCTGTGGCGACCCCTAACCGGGAAAAGCCGAAAGAAGAGTAACAACAATCTTGGTGTTATTGCTATTGGTTCATGTGTTGTTGCAGACCAGTTGTCATAATTCATTTCTTACAAAACAGCACTGAATCTACACTTATTGCACAATAGACTTTATTAGATATACCTTCATACAGGTATTGATATTATTTAATTTTTTTATTGCAGTACAGTTGTCATAATTGATTTTTTGCAGAACAGCCCTAATTCCACACTTATTGCACAACAGACATTATTAGAGATACCGTCATGCAGTTGCCTGTATAGTTTCAAGTTTTTATTGCACAAAAGTTGTCATTCTGCCAGCATTGCAGTACAGCTGTAATTCCATGGTTATTGCACTACAAACTTTATTGCTATACTTTATTACGGTTAATGCTTTAGTCTTCCTTGCTTATGGCACTACAGTTGGCAGTATGCATTTATTGCAGTACAGGTGTAAGTCCACATTCATTGTGATACAATCTTTACTGTATATATCTTATTGCAGTTAATGCTTTATTCTTTGTTGCTTATTTGACTATAGATAGCAAAATACATCTGTACTCACCACACTCATGGTGTAACCTAGCCAAGTGCCTGGCATATGCCTCGAGGTTGTGAGCCCCCTCCTTTGCAGCTGTTGGGAGAGAAGAACACCATTATGCATACCAGTTTAGCAGACATTCTGATTAGATATTGGTGTTATAGAGATTGCAGTACTTACATACATGTGGGACATCCCCTGCTTGAAATTCTTGAACCCAGGTAGCCAAGAGATTCTCCTTATATCTCTTCAGGGTGCCATGGTGGTGACAACACTGCTCACATGTGCAAGGGATACCAGTTGCACTGGTGAGGTCCCTTGTCAGCTGCTCCCAGGTCTCCACTTTGCACTCTGAGCCCTGGTAACCTCCCTGCATTAGCCAGCCCTCATGTTTTTTTACAAGGAGTCTGACCATTTCCCTGGATTCCAGGATACCCCAACATTGCACCCTAAAGCTCAAACCCTCAGCAACGCCTGCCATAATATCCTTCAGTGACAGAACTCCAACAGATTATGCTGTATTCACACCTAGTGAGCTTAATATAGCCTGTTCTCCCCCCTTAAACACCATTGGGCAACATTTAAAAATGCAGCATGGTGCTTAGCACTGTGCAAACCAGCTCAGCTCAGCCAAGCAGTGCTTAGCAGTGCTTAGTAGTGCTTCATGGTGTGCAAACCAGCCAAGCGGTTCTCATAAACCTTAGCAGCCATTATTTTGTTTATGCAGTGCTTAGCTGGTCTTAGCAGAGCTTAGCTGAGCGCAGCAGGCCAGTATTTAAAAATAATTTGCATAATTTCTATTTCGAACAAAAATGCTAACTTGCCCTTCCATGTATTCAAACCCTGCACCTACAGCTGTAACTTTACCCATTTATCTACATGGACATAGGTTCATAGGTTCATAGGTAGGTACTAGGCTATCTGCCCAAGGGCATTTATAAGCCTAGCCAGAATGTGTTGGCTTTCGTCTCCCTTTTAAATTAGTTTCCTGGGCCTCTGTCTAGAAGAGCCACTGAAGTGATCCCAAGGGTAAAGTTAAGATTTCCCATCCACTCGTCAAGATTCCTCTTGAAGAGAGTCAGCGAGGGTCTCTGCCTAATATAGACTGGGATTTTATTCCAGAGCGAGGGAAGTTTCTGGGACAGGAATTTATCCCTCCAGCATGTCCTGTTTATTGTTGTGCTGAGGTTTAATTCACTAGAGCGTGTGGCTCTAAGAGATTTGGTTTTCTTGAGGTGGAGCATGTCCATTAATTCCGGGTTGGACATGGCCTTATATGTCAGGCAGAGATCACCTCTGAGCAGGCGGTATGCAACCGAGTATAGCTGGAGTTTCTTTAGTCGAGCTACATAGGGCATCTCTTTGAGGCCCATGATCTTCTTGGTAAGGTACTTCTGTGGTCTTTCCAGCTGTTGCAGGTGTCGGGTAAGGTACATACCAAATGGGGCATTGTACTCTATTGTGGGCCTAATGAGTGATGAGTAGAGGGGCACAATGACCTCCCTTGATCTAGATGTGAACCCTTTTGTGATTAGGTGGGCTACATAGAAAGAATTTCTAACCACTTTGGCAATGTGATTATCAAAGGAGAGGTTGCTATCTACCTGGGTCACCTGGTCATTAACTACATTTTCCGTACCTAGTGGATTACCACCTATGTGGTAATTCGTGGGCACTTTGTTTTTTCCAAAGGGGATGACTATGCATTTTTTGGCATTCAGCTTGAGGCCATGGCTCTGACACCAGGTATCTGTCTCTGTAAGACCCTTCTGGAGGATGTCTGTGTCAGCCAGAGAGTTGATTATGGCCCCCAGTTTTCCGTCATCTGTGAACTTGGTCAGCCATAGTCCTCCCATGCTTGCCTGTACCTCAGAGAAGTATATACCGAACAGGAGGGGTCCCAGGACCGAGTCCTGTGGGACGCCACTTGTAACTGGTTTAGAGTCGGACATGGCACCTGCAACTCTGACCATGTGTGTTCTTTCCTTGAGCCAGTTGTCCACCCATCTCGTGACATAGGGCTTAATGTTCAAGCTGGTGAGCTTGTCTATGATGCCAGAGTGGGGAATGGTGTCGAAGGCCTTAGCAAGGTCCAGATAGGCTGTGTGGACTACCTTCCCTTCACCTATGGCCTTGGTAACTGTTTCAAAGAAGTCAACTAGGTTGCGGAATTTTGCTTTACCTTTACATATACCTCTGAGTTACCTTTAAGCAGTGCTGAACACTGCGCTGCACCATGAACCCACTCAGCTATGCTTAAACTTGACCTTTACATAAATAATTAAATATATTTGGTTTCTATTTTTAGATGTCTGGCAGGTATCTCAGCATCACTTAGCACTGCTGCAGTCCATGCCATGCCACGCAAACATGCTTTTTAAAAAAATTAATTACGTTGATATAATAAAATTTGATCAGTGCAGGGAGTGTGTTACTCATCTGCAGACACAGCACCACACTCCCTACACTGATTCAATAATCGTGTTCCACAGCTCTCCCTCTGCAACACACCATGATTAATATGAACGGCTCGCTGCCAAGAAAGAACCAAGTCTATGGACACAGTAACATTCCACGTAGACTCTGCACTATGCCTACACAGATTTTGTTAAATCTAGGGGATTGTTTTATGAGCACAGTTTATGATCTTTCCTGTAAAACAGCAATGTAAATAAAGCTGTTAGGATTTTGGAATATCTGCATTTACAAATATTTTCATCAATATTTTGGCAAGTTATAAAACAACTAGAAATGAACAATGCATATAAAATATTTTAAATAAAATATATATTCTTAGGCAGTTACTTGCAGTGCTGTGCATGTGCATTTTTTCATTTATTCCACATTTTAAGCAATTTATCAAATAGACACAACATTTTAAAAAGACAGTCATTCTTTGTGATGTTATGGGAAATAATATATCGTATCAGAACAGTTTCCAGATGGACAGTCATAGCTAGAAAAAAGTGTCATTTACAGCTCTGGGTAAAAAAATTTAAAGACAGCAAAATCATTAGAGTAGATGTTTAAAACTGAGTACAGTGATGTTAAGGTATTTATTTCATTAGTCACTTTTACCATGGGATTCTTGTTGTTTTGCACAAAGTATTGCTCAGGGCTCACAAAACCTTACCAATACATTGAATAAACTACATTTAATAAAAACTGACTCTTACAAAATTGTTTTAATAAGTGAAGTCTGTGAAAATTAGGAAATACATCTCCATGGATTTCAGAAATTTGTATATGTACAGACAGCAGTAGGGACCCATTGTCATTTTCATTAACTCAAAATGACCTGCTAGGGAAATTTTTTCATGTATTACTTCAGAAATCCTGATTACTGAAATAGACTGTGCAACAAAAATATACACTCTAAGAATTATTGCATATTAACACAGTCCCAGACAAAATGCTGAGAAACAAGTTGAATGAGTCTAATAAACTTGACATCAAGTATTGCAGATATTGACTGGGTTAAATGCATGTGTAATGAGAAAAAACATAGATAGGATCATTGTGCCTCAGTTTGCAGGTCCCTTTTGCCTAATTGTATGGCTATGACGAAGGGCTTTAAAAATACAGTCTTTTCCCCACAGTGGAATATCAAACTTACCAAGCTGGTAATGGAGAAGAAGCATAAATTCAAGGTTTACAAAAGGCACAAAACCCAGACAACTAAGAGAGAATATTATAAGGTAACTAAATATCTTTGTCATGCCAATTTAGTTTGTAAAAGGCAATTACTTTTGAGGAATAGTTCACCTATAATTAAATAAACAAGAAGTTATTTAAATGTGTGAACTGTTGAAAGAACTACATTGACTTTGTTGGCCCAGTATGAAAATACTGAGGAAGTTATCGGTAATCTGATTAATCTAGTGAACCTATTCAATCAGTTTTTATAAGCCTAGTTCAACTAGGACTAGATGTAGGCTATGACATGGATATACTACATCTACTAACTGTCTGACTAGCAAAAGGCACATAGTCACACCATGTATTAAGAAAATTAGATCTGGCTGTGCTGAATGTCCTGATAATGTACCAGGATACAGGAAGTCCTGTATGAGTCTCTTGTATCACCACATGTGAAATTGTTTAACACCATATTACAGGACTGTTTTGTTCCACTGTTATGGAAGTTTAATAATGTTGCCCTGATACATATGGGGATTGTCAACATAAGGCCAATTATTGCAATCAATCAGTCAATCAGTTTTCTGTAAATGTTTTAAAAAGATGTTTGTCATCTCTTCTTGAAATAACCTGTGTGGGTAGTGATACAGACAAACAAACTAGTGTAACGTGTCTAGCTCAGTTGTATGAACCTGCCAGCTTAGTTATAGACATGGACCTTGGTGTCACTCTTATTTCCTGGATCTTTTGATAGTCTATCATGTTATGTTATCATTCATAGCTTTATCAGTTACTTTTAGTCAAATGGATCTCTTCTTGGTTATCAGACAGAGAGCAATATGTCCTTTATGGACACACTTCTGAGCTCAGTTTGCTCTGGTGTCTCCTAGGACTCTCTCTGGAGATATGTATTTTTCAGCCTTGTCTTTTCCTTACTGAACCCAAGCTTTGAACTGTACAATATGCAGATGATTTCAAAACTGTAGATGTAACAGTCTGTGAGTAGGATGTTAATGGTTGAATGTCAGTGGGGATAAATCTCTGTCACAGTAAGTATGAGGTGATGTATTTTAATCTCATATGTTTTACTAGTCTTATTGTTCTAAAACTGACAGAATAACTCCAGTTGATCGAATTAAAGATTGAAGTACAATGGTTAGCAAGAATATGAGCTTCAGTAATATTTTTAATCTATTTAGGAATAAGGCAATGGTGGGCCTTTTATATAAATGAATGAATACTAGTATACCCAACATGCTTGATAACTTGTGTATCTTACATATAAGACTCAACACAGACTGTAATTCATTTTGCTCTTATTCCAAAGGGAACTTGCTATCAAGAATGTTTTTAAAGAAAATTCACCTAAAGTATACTAGCTTGCAAAGGTTTAATCTCATTATCACCAGCTAGATATTGGGGATAAGCTCCTTGCTTTAATCCATAGTTCAGGCTGTATATCACTGTTTAAGAATGCTCTTGTTTCATGGATTTACTGTCATGTTTTTAGAACATCTGCTATGGAGTGTATCTTCTAACCTAATCGGGTCTTTTTTTTTTAGCCCACTAAAATCATCACTGAGTCATTTATTTTTATTTAACATTTGTTTACTGGGAAAGTCTGACTTGGAACAAGTAAATTTTCAGAGGAGGCCCGGGGAGAAGTGCTCCAGATGCATGTCTTTGTAATGTGGGAGGAAACCAGAGCACCAGGAGGAAACACACTCAAATGCAGGGGGGGCATGCAAACTCTGCACAGAAGGCACACCAGCCGAGAATGAACTGGAGAACCTCTTGCTGTGAGGTGAGAACCCAAACTGCTGCACTACTGCACCATTCTGAGTCATGAAACTATCCAACTATATTTGTTTACCTCCCATGTTTCTTTCAACAAATGAGCATCTAGACATTGGGCTGTCTGGTCTTGCTGCAATAGGATATCTGGAACAGCTATATGTTATTAGCATGCACTTTTGCTGTTTCATCCATGGTATTCCATTTTGCCATTTATAGTTCTTATTGCTTTCCTTTTGTTGGCCATACATCTCTCCACCATGACATTTTGCTAATGGCATTATGGCATTGCACTGCTGTGAACTAATCCTTATGAGTCACATAACTGACTGAACTGTGAACTGTTAAAAGGAGGGCCCTTACTGGAGTTTATAATAAGGCTTTCACAGAAGGGAATCTTGAGTACTCATCTTTTCAGAACTTGCAAACATCCTATACTGTAGACTGTCCCACAAAAGATAAGAGACACTATTTGAAAATGCAGTGCATAATTCATAGGCTGATATTCAGTCTGACCTGCATGATTCATAAAGGGGGCAGTATAGAAATGGAGGAATGGTTTACACAGTGCATACCTGACAGGCTCCATTTACACACATGGTATGCAAATCTATACCCAAGCCATATTCTGAGATTCACAAATATGAATAACAGCCACAGACTAGTACAATTACATATATTTATGCATGCATGAGTATATACTTGCTGCTGCCACATCCATAGTGGCCATGGAAATGTAATGTGCTGCTGAGCTACTTATACCTGAGGAATGGCATCATGTCTATGGCTCTGCAAACCTAAAAAATGCCTAACACTTGAGCAGCCTTACCCCCCCCCCCTACCCCCAGCCTGCATAGAATTACCTTCTTTTAAGCTGGAGGGATCTTATGAATACATTCTCTGGCATATATTTGTCTAAACATATCACTCAGCTCAACAGACCGCAAAGATTCCTAACTAAAAACATCAGTGGCCCCATAAATCTTAGTGATCAGGAAGTACTGGCAGTCCACTCTCTGATTCACTCAGCCTCCTCCATGGGGATCGCTGTTTAGCCTTTTAATCCATGAAAGATCAAACCCTGTCTGACATCCTATTACTTCACAGAACAACATTTTCCTCAAATACCTGGTTAAGGACCTAAACCTTCATCAACAGGTAAAAAAGACCCAGGGATATTATGGATTTATATCCCAGCGTATCCCCCAACTCTGTAACAAAATTCAACTACATGTCAACCAGAGTAATAAACCTGTCACCCCTAAAGAAAACTTAGATAATCAGATGGTCATCCTCAAATTCTTCCCATCTGTTTTGACTTGCTGTCCCTGAAGGTGGAGAAAAGGTCTGAACATTATGTATTCACTAGGCTTGTAATGGTGTCTAAACAGACTGATCATCTAGTACTCATCTATGAGCCTATATGTAAGGTACAGACTAAGGTGCTATCACATCCACATCAGAACCCACACAGCCTCTGTGATGTTACAATGTTTCTGACAATGGGAGATACCCTTCTCATTACCATACATTATAATAAGGAGCAGTATGTCTGCATGACTAAGTGGGCTTGGAGATTTCAACAGCAGCCATCTCCATAGTAGCAATGGTTCTACCATGAGATGGTGAAGGGTAACCCAAAGCAGTTAAACAAAGCACAGTTCCTGTCTCAAAGGAGACAGTTTAATACAAAACAAAACATGCGAACAGCAGAAGAACACCAAATATCAGCTGAGGAAATAATTTGAAATACAAGTTTCCCTCATGCAGGTTACAAGGTAATTGATTTGGGATCACAAATCTTTAATAAAGCTAAACAACCAGTTTTAGAGAAAGGATGCACTTTTGTCCCATGAAGAAAGACAGGTATTACTAGAAGCATTATTGACTCTAAGGAGATAATTTGTAAAGGTACTGTGAAGTGTACATCTTCATGTACATCTCATGGCAACATTTTTAGATTCAGAAACAGCCTTAACATGGTGTCGCACCATGATCTAACATGAAAATGTACAGCACCTTATAGGGCTGGATCTGCAGTCATGCTGAATGCTAATGACACAGTCCAAGGGAGAGGATTGTGCTAATTAGCCATGTGCTCTCTATCTCTCTCTCTCTCTCTCTCTCCCCGCTGAAACCATCTCCAGGAAGGCATCTACAAGCCAATATGAATGAAATCAAGAAATCACTCAGCCATGTAGATCATCATGGCTCATCCCATCATGTCATGGTAGTAAACACAGACAAAAGGCCATGTTCATTTACCAAACACAGAAGCACTATGGGAATTGGGGTGGCAGTCACCATTAGACAATGAGGATTCCACTAAACTCAGATGCCATAATGGCACCTACAGCACTATGGTGGTCAGGTTGGAAGGAGCCACTAGACATCAGAAAGACCTCTAAACTTGAATGCTATAATGACAACTATGGCACTATGGGGATCAGGGTGGGGGAAGCCACTAGACACTATGGGGGTCCTCTAAACTTAAGTGATGTAATGCCAGCTATGGTGTGACATCTCCACCCTTGGCCAGTAATCAAGGACCCTAAATCCTCACCACTGACACTGGAGAGAGATGTTCACTTGGAATACAAATGGATGCACTCAGTATTTCCAGATGCAGACCTCTCTGCACCAAGCACAGTTTCCCTTAAGAGCACCCAGGGAACATGCTCAGTCCAGGGGCTGGTTTTCTCTATATCTGTCCAGACCCCCAGTAAGACTCCCCACTGGCATGGCTTACAGTTGAGTCCTTAGCTGAAGTTCCAAGCTAAGTCATCCCACACTCTCTCTGTGAAACCAGTGCTTTGTGTCCCTGCTCCAAGCAACTGACACACACACACACACACACACACACACACACACACACACACACACACACTCTGAGATTTTATTTACACACACACACACACACACACACACACCTGGGAAAGGCTGGCACAGATTCATCTGCTGTGCCCACTTTTGCCCTGATATAAGGTAGTTATCACTGCCAGAAGAACTCCTGCCAGCTACTTTAAGGCTCTTACAAGGGTACCCAATTATACTGAGTGAAATTAATATTAATACAATTGGTAATTTTGACCATACAGCAAGGCTTTCAGGAGTGGGCAGAGTTATCACCAAATAAATATGTATAAATACTCTCAAAGCTCATATATTTTCTAAAAAGGACCAACCACTATGAAAAGTTTAAAAATATTTAATAATAATAAATAATAATAAAAGAACAAGAAAATATTAAACATCTCTTTATAGTAAACATCAGTTTCAGTCACAGGGAATATTAAAAATAACACTGATTGACAATTTCACACAGTTATAGAAAAACAGTATTTAGTTAGTCTCACTATATATTCCTGACTGACTAAAAGAATTACTGTTCCTACTTACTGAATATAGCAAGGCAAAATGGGTGAGTGGTCCTTTTTGTCAGATCCAAGACAAAATGCAGAATGCTGCTGAGACTTCAGTTTCCTCTAATATTATAGTTTCATAGATTTTTACTAGTCTAACTGCCCTTGTGAGCCATTTTAAGGCTAGCCCAATACCCCTTGTGAGAGCCAAACCCTATACCATCTGTTTGTAAGGCAACCACCTTAACCATTAGGCCACCCTCCCAACAGAATGATGTCATATACATCTGGTCATCTGACTCTGTTTCTTGCACTATCCCTCATCACTAGAAGCTAACAAGGTTTAGCACCTATGCACTACAATGCACACAGATAGAGCTTTGTTCAGATGTCATGCAGCCGCTGGAAGTCACAAAACCATAAAACCATTTCACTCTTCCTACAGGAGCTACCAACATTGCGTCTCTAGCTCCATTCAAAACTGTGGGATAACATCTTTATGGCTTAACCCATAAAGTAATTTAATTTCAAGAATGTTTTGCAAAGTCAGGTGGATTAAGATTAACCTCTTCACTTCCAGTATATGCTGTTACATTGTATACATTTAAACAGTTATAATAATGCATGTCTATTTCTTTTCCTTCCAGAAGGGCACACTGTTGATACATTTTAACACAAGCAAACCTCACAAATGCATTTCAGTATAAGTATCTGTGCAAATCAGTTTGATACACAAATGACATATAATTACTTACAAAATTCCAGCTAGTTGTGCTGGCAAATGTTACAAATCCACTGTCTTATTTCTCCTGGCATGGCTGGTAGTACCTCCTACTGTCTCATATGGCACTATGGGAATCAGAGTGGGGTGAGCCACTAGACACAAGCAATTACTCTAAACTCGAATGCCATAATGGCACCCATGGCAGTACAGCAATCGGGGGGTGTGGGGACACACTAGCCACCAGGGAAACTATAATGGTCCCATAAAAATGCTTAAACTATTGCAGGGATTCAAATGGGAGGAAACATCAGATGAGGAAGAGCAGACAAGCTGGGGACAGATACAAGGATGGTGGTATATGTGTGTGTGTGTGTGTGTGTGTGTGTGTGTGTGTGTGTGTGTGTGTGTGTGTGTGTGTGTGTGTGTGTGTGTGTGTGTGTGTGTGTGTGTGTGTGGGTGTGGGTGTGTATGTTTGTAGAAGAGTGTCTGAGGGGGGATGTCATTGCCTACTTGATCACCAGATCACCAATTAGCTACCATGACATGTAGATAAGCAATGATCTGTACATCACAGTAGTAATTGCAAGTCAAAGAAACACAAATTAGCCGATAATTAGCTCTTTTCTCATCATGGCTAACACTGATTTATTTATTTATTTTACATTCACTTATTTTACATTTGTGTACTGAGAAAGTCTGACTGGGTTTTAGCCCATTTTCAGTGGAGGCCTGGGGAGAAAAGCTCCAAGACAATTCTTAGCAAGTAGCTTACGTAATACATTAAT